>NC_055978.1:29132160-29434660 GCF_018492685.1 Alosa sapidissima | reverse complement strand
AGAGAATGGTCGAACTTGGTACACATGTTATTAACCTCTCATTTTGTGCCGGAATTGATCTTTAAGGGTCAGGTGTGGTCTCCCCATAAATAGTATCCCACTTCCAGTTTCAGTTAAGTGGCTCTTGTTAATTTCTCACTTGTAATCTCTGCTTGGCATTTCAACAGCCTTACAAGATAGCAAACAAACATGGTTTGGTTAGTTTTACCTAACTTAAGATATAGAACATTTTAGTGCAAATTATTTTACATTTTTGTGTATTTCTTGAGCAAATATCCATAGCCGCTGGTCCAGATCCCTGTGAACTAGCCCTGAATCCACGCTACAGGAAAGGTCCAGATGCATGCTTCGACAACAATTCAAGTGTAAGTCTGTCTCTTTCTTTTCCTAGAGAAGTTTTTCTAGGTTTCTTGAATGTAGTCTTACACAGCCAGCATTGTCAGCATCATACATGCATTTGCTAATATGCTAATATCTTTTAAAAGAGGCCCTAAACTGCATGTGATGGAACATTTAAAAACTAACTCATTAACAGTTGGGTTGAGACCCAGTCTGGTTCTATTTTAAATAAATTACGCCTCTTTAATTCTGAAGTACGTACTGTGTCCATGATTGGAGTGCTTAGAGGAGAATGTGCATAGCTGAAAAGTGCGTAACTGGAGGAACGGGAAAAAGGACTTGCACAAGAATGGGAGAATATGACCCTTAGACTATGTCCTAACAGGATCCGGGCGAGCGACTATCTTCTATGTCTGTCTACACTGATTCCATTAAATATGCCCTTTTAATGCATCGTTTCTCATTCAAAATAGCAGAACAACGCGATCGTCAGAAAGAAAATAGACACAGGGCATCAGACATCTCAAAACGTCACGTTGCATTGCGCTGCTCGCGTCGCTTGCAGTCAGGGCACTCCAATTGAAAACAATGGAATTAAACAGATTTTATCGCAAATGTTCGCTTGCATCGCGTCTGGTTAGGACATGGTGTTAGGCTGCACGTTGGGCCGCAATTTGTTGGGTTCCTCCGTGGCCCATTGTATAATTTTGTGTATTGCTAACAACCCACTTGCAGTAAACAGACAGGAGTGAAATCATTTCCTTCTTGAAAGACGATCTAAGGCATTTGGACGAGGTAAACACTCTTCTGAGTGCCATTCTAGCTTTGGCTTAGCCCAGAAATCTAGACGCGCCCCAGAAATTACATTTGCTGCCAGGGCTAGTCTAGCAACTCTCCGTTGGCTTGTGAGCTCCAGAAATCGAAACTAAATCAGGCCAATGAAATCGTGTATAGAGTCGTTAGGTGGGCTTAACATAATGATTGATGGTAGAGTTGCAACGGTTTGGCTTGAATTCCCTGCTACTTGAAAACAAATAAGATGGATGTTGCTGTTGGCGAACAGTGTGACACGAGATAAGCTTTTATTAAGTTGGCAAACGTTTGAACTAGCCAACTAGCTCCGCTGGTGGAAAACGCATGGGACTCATAGCGCTGCCGCTGTCCTATTGCGTGCAGAGGGAATTTGAAAGACAACTGATTATCCCGCCCCTCGGACTGAGCACTGCAAACGGTGAGTGCCCAGACCCTACATTTTAATGTGGGTCTGGCTTGTCAGGCTAGCTTTGGCTTGTAATTAAAGGACAATTCTGGCGCAAAATCAACCTAGGGGTTAATAGCACATGTGTACCGAGTTTGACCGTTCTCCACACTTAGCACCACACTTCGACGGTAACATAATGAGGGTCCCTACATGTAAACCGAAGCATTGTGAACTTTGTAAGTGTACAGACAGTTTATTACGTTTGCAAAGACAATAAGCGGGCGCCATCTTGGAAAAAGTCACGTGACAGTTCCGCTCACGTTGCACAACGTTGGACTGGTTTTTGGACTGGTTGGACTGAATTTTTGAGCCTTGTTAGTGGTATAGAAATAGTGATTTCTTTTTACTTTATTCTGTGCCCTTAAGACAAGCGTTATAAGCTAATTAGCGGTTTGCGATAAAACTGGAACATTCGATTAGCATGAAAACATGTCCCAGAGAACGGTTGAACTCAGTACACGTTTTATTAACCAGGTTCATTTTGCGCCGGAATTGTCCTTTAACATTAGCACAGAAAATCCAGTGGTGTCAAACATATTTGATGAAAGGTTAGTCGGGATTTGAAAATAACTTTCATGGTTTGCAACCTATTCCACCATTACTGCCAGCGATTCTCAAGCCAACAGTCTAACTAGAGCCCTTATTGTCTCAGATCTCTCTCTGGGTCTCCATGCCTGTGCATTTTAGGCTTTTACTCACTGACAGTGTTTATCTTTTCTGTCACTCTTGCATAAATGTACATTCCAAATTGGATATACTGTTAGGCTACTCATTTCTCTCAGTACCTCTCTAACATTACTGACTTGCTCTGTATCTTTCTTTCCATTCACTTGTAATGTGTTACATAACTGCTGACAGTCCAGTGTTTTGCTGCATGATTCTTTCTCTGTCTTTGTCTGTGTGTGTGTGTGTCTATTTCTGGATTGCTGCCTGCTGTTTATTGATAGGATGAGGCCAGGTGCAGGACGAGCGCTGGCTGTCCACTGGCCTTTTCTCTTCTCATATTACTGCTGCCGCTGTTAATGTCCTCTCTCGGGTCAGTCCCTGGCTCACCTTGACTCTTCTTCTCTTCCTCTTTTTGTATTCTCCCTTTGACTTCTAAGATCTCATCTCGTCTACTATCATTACATCTTTTCCATATTTATCATTTTCTATTGTCTATCCCACACTTTTCATTCTTCTGTCATCTCTCCGCTTCCTAGTCCTGTAGACTCCTCTTATGCTTTGCTGCTTTCTAATTTTCCTCCCTTGAACTGAAGAATGTCATTATCTGTTTAACCATGAAGGATCTAATCTCTTCTTTGGCTGCTTGTGGAGTATTAATGGACACAAACACTGACAATGCAATTGTAAGATCTTTATGAGATCAGGATGTGTATACAGGACTTCTATTTATGTTTTTGTGTTATTGCACATGCAGAACACCAGATGAATTTTACAGTTCCATATAAATATGATCTATAAGCAAATAAGTTGCAGCTGTACAGCAAAGTTCTCTTGACTTCATATTTACATGTACTGCATCATGATTGTCCTCTGTGTGCTGGTTACAACAGGAGCAAGATGTAGACTGTGGTGGAGTGTCTGGCTTGAGTCCTTCTATGTGGGTCCTTGTTCTGCTGCAGCTGGCTCTGCTTGGGTTATGGAATGCCGCTGGATACTGCGTATCATGACAACTGCTCAGTGACGCTCACATGATGTCCTTAGCAACTATACCAAAATAACATATTTCATCCTGCCATTTGTCAAATATTTCTCTTGCTGACTTAAACCTATGGTTGGGGTTGATGGCAGTGCTGAAAGGAAGGGATACAAAGGAAACTGACCGAAAATGTAACTTTCTGAGTAATGGCTGAATACTTGCCAATGCCCATGCCTTTTGATGACTGATAGTGGATCAATCCGTCGCTGGTTAGATGTTTTGTGCTGGTGAAAAATACTGAAAGCATAGTCACTGCAGAACTGTGATCTGATAGCTGCCGTTTTAACCCTTAAGGGGAAGATGTTCCATATACCTCTTATCATTTTCTTATATATAACCACTATCAGAACTAGGGCTGCCCTTTGCATTTAAACGTACATGACATTTAAGAATAAGAGTTCTTACAAAGGGTCATTTATTTTCCTGTTTTTGTTTGACATGATTAGTCTCATGAAAAAATATATGAGTTTGGTATTCTGTGAGTTCCCAGTCTGAGGACAACCTGATAAATTGTGGACAAGAAGTGTGTTGAAAACAGAAGCTAACAAGGCAACACTTTTCCTGAAGGACACACCCATAACCCCTGCCTTTAGCCAAATATTTTAATTACTCCTTTTATGTCCATCCATCTCCAGTTTGGCTTGATTTGAGCTATTATTCCCACCTCCATTTAGTTAATATTGTGCCATGGCTGTCTTGTTCACTATGCAAGCATGTGTATAGACAATCAGATATTCATGTTCCACCCACCACTATCTGTTATGACAGGGGACTTGGGTTAACGTAGTTAAACAAAATGTGAAATATTTTCACTTCCTGATCAATGAAGCTTTACCTGAAACCTATCAGGCCTCCAGTGCTCTATTTCTGGTATCTCTCTATGCTATTGAGTCTATGGGTACCACTGTCTGCAGTTGTGGTCAGTTTACATATGCTCATTATGGACATAAAAGCTATGGCAATATTGGATTTTCAGTGATTTCTTTGAACCGTTCCTTTTTCTGGGGCAGGATCAGGCTGGTTTCACCAGACCCAATTACACTGTGATTAGAGTCTGGACACTCTCCATGGGGGATTGTTTCTGCCCGTTGCATTTTAATGCGTTTAGACTTTGGGTACATTTTGAAAACATTGGACCACTAAGTGCATGCTGATAATATAAACCTTTTCACAAACCCTGTCCTTACCTCTTATGCATACATTTAAACATTATTCTTGCTCCGGCTTCATTTCTTTGATGTTTGCTGGTGTTGCTTCTACTAATTGTTTGTATCCCTTCCAGCTCAACCATTACTACAGCGACCCCTTGTGGTGGCTGAGCAAACCTTAACACCAACAGGTTTTCCAGACTGTAATCTCAGTGAGAAATGAACTAAGAGCAAGAGTTGGGAGTCTGGTAGAGTCAGAGTTGGCCGGATCCAGGCTTGGGCAGAATCATTATACAACATACATCTTCAAAAATCTTGAATTTAGTACCCAGGTTTTTATTTATTGTTTTTTTTTCTGAAATCAACAATAATATCCATCCACATGTATACATTATCGATCATAGATAATATTTGGTTATAATATTTAATAAATGTCCCTCAGATTGATCAGATGCTTTTAGTAGTTAGCAAGAATCTTTTGGCAGATGCTGGTTGGATATTGGACCACACACTATTGATAAGGTAGAGATCAGGACTTTGGGAAGCCAATTTTATACAATTACCAGCCTGTTTACCAAAACCAGATTTTGTGTGAGCTTAGAATCGTTGTCCTTTTAGAATACCCAATTCAGTGCCAATTTCAACTGTCTAGTTGATGGTCTCACGTTATACTGAAGAATTCTAAGGTAGTCCTCCTATTTCATTATTCCCTCCACTTTGCTTAATGCACCAGTTCCACTGATGGTAAAACAGCCCCAGCGCATGATGCTACTAGCGCCATTCTTATCGTAATACTTTCCTCTATACACTGTGGTGGGACTTCTCTCTTGGACAACAGCCTTTCAGTCAATGGAAGACTGTAGACATTAACACTGGTACACCCAGTGTGTGCTTATACAGAGAAGCTACCAGCTGTAGTCAATGACAGCCTTTGCCCAGCAAATATAAGACATTTTCAAACGTTCAGCACCACTGAATTAATATAAGCATTATTATTAAAGATGTATGTTGTATAATCGTCCTGCCTCAGAAGAAGAACACTTCCATATAAATCATTGAAATCCCAATGTTGCCATGACATTAATATTCATGAAGAGTGTAACCACGACTATAGGCATCCCTTGATGGGATCAATTGAAGAAACTATTGCGGCATCACATTGCCACTTCACATTGCTAGTGGTAGCCAGATTGTGTTCTCTTACGGCCTCATACAGCATTGTTTCTAGTGTGTAGTCACACCTACTCCAACTGTCCACTGCCTGCTCAGCACTGCTGCTTTTGCCTCTGATGCCATTTAGACGAGTGAAACCATTTCTTTGCTCATCCTTTCCCAGCGTAACCTTCAGCTACACCAGATGAAACGCTGAAACCATATTGAAGGTCAAACAATTATTATATATATAATTATTATACTATTATAATATCAACCAAGAGTTCTAATCACTTCTTTAAAACTGCACTGGAGTCAAAGATTTGTATCAGTTTCATTCAGATGGCTGATGTGAGATATAATGCTGCCTTGTAGACAGTTATAACTTGATGTTTTGATGCTTTGAATGCTCTCCATGCTCCCATGCTCCATGTAGTGTGCCTGTGGAACTGAAGAAAGTTTGTTTTTAAAACTGTCTGTCAAAATGAAGGAATAGGTGCATTGATATATACAGCTCTTCCTGTTTTAGTATATTTATTAATGTATTTAATTGCCAAATGTAAGATTTGAACATTATTGCTTTGAAGTCTGATGATACAATGTGTGTTGTTTAACCTGCGTTCCATATGGTACTTTGTTCATATCAGATATCATCTTCTGAAAATAACATCAATTGTCATTTAAAGTGAGAACATAACTACTGGCTACTGACTGACAATGACTATAATATTTTTCTTTTTATGTTTCTTTGTGTGTTATTCTAGTGATATGGGACAAAGCATAACATATTTTTGTTGTAAATGTTATGACGGATGAATAATGTATTTAAGACAATTTCCCTCTGTATTGTTATTATCATTATTATTATTATTATTATTATTAAAAAAATATATATACATTTATTTTATGAAAAACTTATTGAAAAGTATCACATTTGTGTCTGCACATTTTGTCATCATGTTCAGACATTCAATGTGATAAATTAGGCAATACCAAGGGTCACATTTTCATTTGTTATTATGTTAATTCATATGTGTTAATGAATTGCAGGTCATAGCCTATGACTCATAGGTAAAATGTTAGCTTCCTCCCAACAAGTTTGTGCTTGGAACATGTAAATGTTTTTTTTATTTTTGATGTCTGTTGACCTAAAAAGCTAAAATGGACATACAATTAAAAAATACAAAGGTTGGGAGGTTCTATAAAAAATATCTATGTGGATTAGTATATGTTCAATATTTATTGTTTTATGTTTTGTCCCATGTATCAAGATTTTTTTTTTCAATATTGATATTGTTTATTGTATTGTAGCTGTCTAAAACATGTTTCATTTAGTGTGCCTTGTGATTTACACTGAACTGATGAATATACACATGTTGCAATATCTTTGTTGAGGTACTAATCATCTAATTCCCACTGAGAACCTTTGGAAGACAGACCAATTATTATAATTAGTCTATTATGATTATGTGCCTCATATGTGCTAAATGAATATTGCACTGGTTAAAACATTTTAGCATCCATTTGAGTAATGTCATTGACTTACCAGATAGTATATTGAAGACGTCAAACAATGCCACTCAAACATGTCCTCTCTTTCAGTGTTTATCAAAGACAGTTTCCTGTTGTTTTTATTCAAGCTGTCAATGAATTGACACACTGTAGGCCTAATTACATCTGTTGCATGTATCAAATAAAAATATCAGGCAATACTTTTTCCCATGTATGCACACAGGTCTACAGATATATGAACTATTGGGGGAAATGCATTCTACAGTAGGTATAGTCATATCTTGGCCATCTCTTATTTTCTTTATTTTGTCTACAAATTTAACACTGCCAGGAGGAATACTAAGATAAACAGAAGCATTTGTTTTGGTATATTGAAACTAACAATGAGGTACTGAATAGTATATGAGGAAAGCAGCCATAATAGCCAAAACCACTGGTAGATCATTCAGCTAACTTCACTTTCATCCCTTTTTTTCATTGGTTTATTTCTCTGCTTGTAAACCGCATATCTGAAGCAGACAGTATGCTAACCAGATTTTCATTCTTAACTGTCATGGTCTCTTCCTTCCCCTTCTTCTACATCTACGTCTAAAAAGAAGCTTCATTTCTGTTTGTAATAGGACATCTTTTATCAAATAGTTTTAATCTATTATCAAACAGTTGAAACTAAATATGCAAACATTGATATTCCCTCTTTGTTGTGCATGGTCTGTGAGGTCAACAAGTAGCAAAAAGTTGGCAAGTATGTGTCTGCGTGTCATGATTGTTGTGGGAAACATTAAAGATGAGTATAAAGAATCTGTCCAGGTCCATGGCCTTTCTGTTGAGCAGTAAACATCAGGTGAGTTACCACATAATGTTTACTGAATATATTTAACATTAAATATTAGAAGATCTGAAACGATAGTTAAAAGCATCGCTCCAAGAGTACAGCTATTCAATATACGTAGATGGTTATTTAAGTGCTAAAATCTAATGTTGTCACCTCAGGAAAAAAACATGTACAATGTGATCAGAAGTATTTTAATGCTGTTCATCCTCATTGTGTGGTTTGTATGGGTTATGCAATATTCTGCTCTTGTGACTGGCATGGTTTATGTGAAGTACCCTGTAACTGTCTCTCAGTGGTAAACAAGTAACAGGCTGCCATCCATAATTTTGTGGGTTCAGATTGATATAAATCAGATGTGAATACATTTATATAATGAATATATTGTTGCTGTTACTTCCAAGACAGAAAACAATATTTATAATTCTGAAACTGTGTGAATCTTCTGCAAGAACAGAATATATATAAAGAATAAAAAAAAACAAATATGACTTATCAGTTGGAGTTTCATAACTTGGGCTTCTATTGAAATGTGTAAGACTCTGTTTTATTGCAAACCCCTAGTTTTCCCTTGCTCTCTTTTCCGATACATACATACACATAGACACACACAAACACAGACAGTGCCATTCAAATAACTTCATTTTCATGATGTGCCTCTCCCTGTACTGTATGTGTGAATGTGTGAAAGAAAAGGAGTGGACAGAAAAAGTTACAAAATGAATATACATGGGTAGTTTCAAATGCTTTACAAATGAGCTGACAGGAAAAATAATAAAAGCAGGAAAATAATATATTAAAAAGATAATTTGCATAATATAAATTAGATATTTAAAATGTGCATTAATAGTAAAAAAACAAACAGAAATGTATAAAGATTAAAAGGTTAAGGTCGAGCGCCACTACAAGGTGAAACAGCATTTTGCTCAATGTCGGCAGTAGTCCTAGTTCTAAATACATGTAGGCTACACAGAACGTTACAAATTAACATTATCAAATTTGGTGCTTAATATGCTGATACGGCTTCATTTTTCCCCCCATTACAGTGTCACACGGTGGCATATTTCCCAACATTATTCATGAGGCTACATTGTTAAATAGTGAAAACCCTGTTATAATCACCCACTTTGGACATTGGAGCTTACTGACTATGCATCTTCAGTTTTAACTTGACGTGAAGTCATCTGTCAATTTCTTTCCAACTTCACCAAAGTCATCCACACATTTGCACAGACGTCTGCACTATTGTCGAGCAGCATAGTTTATATTCTCCTGTCTCTTGATTCGTTTGTAATGGAGGCTGGTATTGTTATGTCAGTCTCTACTGTATTTGAAACTGCAGGTGTCAGTGTACAGCTTCGTTAGCATAGATAAATTGATTGATATAAATGTATATGCCTGTGCAAATGTATGGATGACTTTGTCAAGTTGGAAAGAAATGGACAGATTCGAACCACCATGTGACACTGTAATGGGGAAAAACATGAAGCCGTATCAACATACTGTATTATGCAACAAATTTGATACTGTAATGTTCATTTGTAACGTTCTTTGTATTTAGAACTAGCCCTACTGCCGACATCGAGCAATATGCTATTTCACCCTGTAGTGGCACTCGACCTTAATACAGCCCTCGAGAGCGCATAGCTGAAAAGGTGCTTGAGCCAGAGGCAGAATGCGCGCAAGTGTTGTATAACACCCAGATTTTGGGGTTGCTCCTCCCAAAACGTGTAACTCCCTCTGACGCGCGTTCTTATTTCATTCTCCTCATCCTCCCGTGTTGTGAGAATGACAAATAAAGTATCTATCTATCTATCTATCTATCTATTAGGGTTAGGGTTAGTGTTAAGTGCCTTGAAGTCGAAGGTGGCAGCGCTGCCTTAAAATCAACGGCGGGGGCCCAAAAGACTATCAAGCATCTGCAGTCCAGCCCTGTAACATCGGTTGCATCATGGCACAAAAAATATGCATATCAGCAACTGAAATCCGACAAGATGTTGGGCTAAGAATTGGGTTAAGAATTGGGTTAAGAATTGGGACTTTAGACTTGAACAGCATATGTCTTTTTTTCCAAAATAAATATGTGATTCTGTGTATACTTTGTAGGTAGTGGTGTCAAATTACATCCCAGATAATTTGCCATAAATTAAATCTAACCTTCATCCAGTGAGATTTGTGAGATTCATGAGATGGATTTTTTCAGAGCAGCGGGAAATCAATTAGTTCCTGTTGGGGATCTACCTGTCTTGCTCATTTTCTCCATTTCTGCTCTGCTCTACAGAGCTAATAATGTTACACAAGACCACAGCATTCATACTGTGGTGCAAACGTCTACACAGGTAGAAATAATTTATTTAGGCATGTTACCCCACACATGGCGTGAGTTAGCAATTAATGAGGTGCCAGGCAACCCTGCAGCTGCCTCTAAAATAGGACCACTGGACCTTAGCCTGGGCCCACTTAGGACCTTTACTCCTTAGAAAGTTCCCTGGCCATTAAAAGTGGTCAGATTGTGTGCTGTGACCAAAGCACACATGACAATGTCATCAAAATGGCCCCAATTTGTTTACACTGGTGTAAAATATGAGAAGGCATAATAATAAACCTTGCACAGTTGTTTCACAGAAAAAGCTCTAGAGCCTAAAGTGCGCTTTCATTTGCGCGATTCAAGTAGCCTACTACATGTAGACTGGTGCCAAAATCCAGAATTGTGACACCCTCAGGCATTTTTGAGACAAAGTTGGCAACCAGTCTTACCTTGTCAATTTGGGTGTGCTGAATTCAAATCTGTAATATGACAAGCTCTATTTGACCTCTGATGACCTCTAGAGGTCATTGAACTTTGGGGCTGTAAGCGTCCCAGCTGAACCCAGTTTCTCAGCTTCATAAGCAATGAAATGTACTAAAATGATGAATTAAGTTAACAAATGGCCTTGTTTGGTAAATATTGGGGTGCTGAATTCACTTTTTCATTTGCAAAACCACATATGACCTCTGATAACCTCAAGGTCATTGTCTGATAACCATATGACCTCTGATAACCGCAAGGAGATTGTCGCGAAACCACGTTGTCGGAATAAGTGAGTTTGTGATGTAGGCTATAACAAACGAACGATCATCATCAAGTTTTATGAAATTAATTCAAATCTTCGACATTGGTTAGCTTTACCGCAAACTGCTTTTCACTCTTAGAGAACGTTTACAATGTCAAAACATCATGTTAAATAGAGATGATAGGCCTACTCTTAATTATCTCCTTTGCAGCAGAACTAACTTGAACATTATGCTACTAGCCTACTGTGCGGCCCGCCGGCCAATTTTCAAAACCCAATGTGGCCCTTGAGCCAAAATGTTTGCCCACCCCTGCATTAGGCAAACTAAAGCTAGCCCACATGTCCACCCCTGCATTAGGCAAACTAAAGCTAGCCTACATGTCCACCCCTGCATTAGGCAAACTAAAGCTAGCCTACATGTATGCTGATAGTTAGTTTCTCACATTTTGTTTTAGCAAGTAGAATGAATGATGGAAGTAATTAATCACATTAATTATTGTATTCAATATGGTTAAATGCCTAAATCCTATCACTATTTTGGGCAGGCTATTGTTTGAAGCCAAGATGCCCACTGAAAAGAGGCGGATTCAGGAGAGAGAGAGACAATTCAGGGAGGCAGCAAAGGGCAGCACATCACTGCAGGGTTGGCTGCGAAAAAGCCAACCAGCAGGTGAGACAGAAACTTTCTGTGATAAAGATGACATGACACTGTGTAAGCGAATTGATTAATTAATCAGACTCATATTTTAGCCTACTAATGGCAATGTTTCATAATTACATTACATTTAAGAACAATTAGGAAATATGAAAGCGGAGCTCGAAAAAAGAGAGAGCGGCAGCCAGACGTTCTCAGTAAGGCGCGCCAAAACCACGGCCGTATCCAAGTACGCACTGTGCGTATCAGGCTACTCGAGAGAGAATTGCCCGTGTGTGTGTTCACACCAAATAGGCCTAGGCTACCATAACTTCCCAACTCTGCACAGTATTCCATTAACTGCATGACAGTAGGCTATTTACAATTTTCTGTAAAGTAAGTTTGTAAACACGTTATCAAAATCAACTTAATGCAGAACTATGCACGCGCGCACCTTTTCTTTGAGCAGGAGAGCCTACATACGCATGCTACAGAAGTTGTCGGATAGCTTGTTGTACTATCTATGCTGGTTATCAGCACACAATGTTATAAGCTAATTCATTAACTCGAGACTCATCATGGATATAACACGTTTTTTAAACAACGTACAGAAAGGATGGAGACAGCAAAGCGAGAGGAGTTATTTCAAATGGGCAAGCCGCAAGCACAAGGTAGGCAAGATTAGTGCTTGTCAAAATGGCTAGCATTACCCCTGTTTAAAGCCATACGTGAACGTGGCCTTCGCTAGAACAAAACTAAAGGTAACTTTAGCCTTTATAGGGCTATACAAAGTTGTCCAAATAAATAGGTCGTTGTTAGGCGTTGTTGTTGTAAAGATATTGCATATGGATGTCATTAGCCTACTATGTAGACTACTTTTTAACTGACCAATGCAGGAACCTAACCGGGACAAATATTATCAAAGCATTGAAAGTTAGGTGGGTGTGTGCGTAGTCCAGAGGTGGGACCAAGTCACTGTTTGGCAAGTCCCAAGTCTTAGCAGTCAAGTCCAAGTCAAGTCCCAAGTAAATACAGAGAAGGGCAAGTCGAGTCCAAGTCACATCAAAGCCAAGTCGAGTCCAAGTCCAAGTCCCAATCTTTTTCAAGTCCTGAACAAGTCATCAGGTACTCTTCACTTAATAATGCCATTATTAGACTATCGATCATAATTTTAACACATCAATCTAATCTACAGTATTTTTTATAAATGCAGATTAAAATATGTTCAATGTTTCTGTCTTGAAATCCTTTACGATATATGCATGTGCATACCTGTGAAATATACGCATAAGCATACCTGAGTAATCTCTATGAAACGGATAGCTACAAGACACTCAGCACAGCAGCATATTGTTTTTCCAAATTGCGGCGTCCACTGTAAGGATGAGTACTAATTTGACTGATGGCGACTCATAAGGGATGCCAAGGTCATGGTTAATGATTACATTAAATGGTGACGAGAAGAATCGTCACATAGGCTACATTAGTAAATTGCTGCGGTTAAATATTTTACGTTTTTATTAGGGCTGTCAAATGATTAAAAAAAGAACTAATTAATCTCATATTTTGAAATGAATTAATCTATATTAATTGCGATGAAAAAGTACATTTTCTCACTAAAGACTAAAGCTTCTTATATGGCATATTAAATACAGCATAAATCACAAAATCACTGAGTAACCACAAAGGTAAAAGTAAAACTCTTTTTAACACTATAATACTGTAAAGGTAAAACACTTTTTAAAACACTATTTAAATGATAATAATGACAGTAATTTTGTTTTAAAGTATTCATTTCTTAAGAAATACTACACATTTGATGCTGTTTAACTCATTTGTAAATGGTGCACTGTCCCTTTAAGCCACTGTGCCACTGTCCACATGTTCTCATAATGATCTTTTTTACCAGCTCCATTCAAATGTAGCCTATGGCTAGTCCACAAACTCTAACATTGTTTGTGCCACATGTATAGCACAATATTAACAATGATAAGCATGATATTAAGTTGGCACAAACAGCTTTCATTCCTTTGGAAATAAAAGCATGTAATGACATGATGCTTGCTAGACATTTTCTGTTTGCAATTAAAAGTAGCCAGAAAGCCAAACCATCCACCTGTCAACTTGACCCCCTCCCCACACAACTTGTTAAAGCCAGCCTCCCCTCCCTTGCCCCCCTCATTTCTGCCATTATCCACTCCTCTCTCACCACTGGAACTGTCCCTACATCCTTCAAAACTGCTGCCATAACCCCAATTTTGAAAAAAACCTGGTGCTGACCCCTCTGACCTCAACAACTTCCGTCCTATATCCAATCTACCCTTCATCTCCAAAATCCTTGAAAAAACAGTTGCCACCCAACTCCATTCTCACTTATCCAATAATAACCTGTATGAACAGTTCTAGTCCGGTTTCCGCCCACAGCACTGAAACAGCACTTATTAAAATTACCAATGACCTCCTTATGGCAGCTGATTCTGGACTCCTCACCATCCTCATCCTCCTCGACCTGAGTGCAGCCTTTGATACCATTTGTCACACCACCCTCCTCAACAGGCTGTCTTCCATTGGCATCACCCACACTCCGTTCAACTGGTTCACATCCTACCTCTCTGGCCGCAAGTCCCTTAAATCCATCCCCTCCTCCGTCACTTCAGGTGTGCCCCAGGGCTCTGTCCTGGGGCCCCTACTCTTCATCATCTACCTCCTTCCCCTCGGCAATATCTTTCGCAAATTCAACATTAATTTCCACTGTTATCCAGATGACTCCCAGCTCTACCTCTCCAGCAAACCTTCGTCCACTCTCCCACCCACCTCCCTTACTGATTGCATCTCTGAAATAAAAACCTGGTTCACCCAAAACTTCCTTAAACTAAACAGTAACAAAACCGAGGTCCTCCTCATTGGTACTAAGTCCACTCTATCCAAAACAGACAGCTTTTCTCTTTCTATTGATAACTCCTCTGTTTCACCCTCCCCTCAGGTTAAGAGTCTGGGTGTCATCCTTGACAGCACACTATCCTTTCAATCCCACATCAATAATATCACTCGGTCTGCTTACTTCCACCTACGTAATATCAATCGCCTCCGCCCCTCCCTAACCCCCCACACTGCTGCCATTCTTGTCCACAGTCTCGTCACTTCCCGTCTTGATTACTGCAACTCTCTCCTTTTCGGCCTCCCCCACAAATCCCTCCATAAACTTCAACTAGTCCAGAATTCAGCTGCCCGCATCATAACTCGAACCCCCTCCATTTACCACATCACTCCCGTCCTCCATCAGCTCCACTGGCTCCCGGTTCAGTTCCGCATCCAATTTAAAGTCCTCCTGTTTACTTTCAAGGCCATTCACAACCTCGCCCCTCCATATTTGTCTGATCTCCTCCATGTTCCCACTCCCTCCCGCTCTCTAAGATCCTCTTCCTCCATACACCTGTCTGTCCCCTCCCGCTCTCTAAGATCCTCTTCCTCCATACACCTGTCTGTCCCCTCCCGCTCTCTAAGATCCTCTTCCTCCATACACCTGTCTGTCCCCACCGCCCGTCTCACCACCATGTGGAGCAGAGCATTCACACCTGTCTGTCCCCACCGCCCGTCTTACCACCATGTGGAGCATTCAGTCGCTCTGCTCTCCATCTCTGGAATTCACTACCACCCCAACTCAGAAACATTGATTCATTCCCCCACTTCAAATCACAACTCAAAACACATCTTTTTAAAACTGCTTATTCCATATGATGTTATTTTTGTTTGTTTGTTTTGTTTCTGTTTTTGTCTTTTCTTGCTTGTTTATTTTTAAATATTTTAAATTTGTATGTACGGTGTCCTTGAGTGCCAAGAAAGGCACCTTTAAATAAAATGTATTATTATTATTATTATTATTAAAAGTGAATTATGAGCCTGGTAGCCAGTAGCCACCTAGCTGAGTGGAATGCGTTTCAATCGGTATAATATCATGTGCTTCATGTAAACGAATTATTGAAGACTTCAAGACTCACCAGTTCCATTACACAAAGGCAAAGACAAGTCTTCATTATTCTTGTCCATTTTCCAAATCACAGTGAGTGCAGCCTATGTCAAAGTGCCCTGGCTCTCAGTTTATAACAGTAGTGAGAACCGGATAAATCCGCAATTTCCTATAATCTCGTCTTTGTTGCCTTCATGATTTCCTTTTATACGTTACTTATGTTTAAAAGGAGATATCAATCATCATCAACAATGACAAGCCAGCTGGAACCTGCCACTAGGCTAGCATTCGTTGAAGTCATTAAAAATTCGTTTAAGTTTGATCTTAATGGAGAGGACCCGAAAAGTATCATCTTTATGTAACATGCTGTTGGTGCATTTTGACATTGTAAACATTCTCTAAGAGTGCAAATCAGTTTGCAGTAAGGCTACTATTTATTTAATGTTGGTCCTTCCTCTGTCTCTTGGTGCCCTACACACAGTGCGTGATTCGTGTGGTGGTAACAGCACTCATCACTGTGCTCTGCCTGTTTGTGTCCATTATGTGTTTTGTTTTTTCGTCGCGGAAGTGAAAGCATCTCTGGGGTGACTGGTCCACGATCAGGAAATGTATTTTTTGACTCGAGACATGTCAAGTCATTACAAGTCAAAGAGGCAAAGTCCGAGTCAAGTCTCGAGTTAATAGTATTCAAGTCCAAGTCAAGTCGCAAGTCATGCCGAATTTTATCAAGTCGAGTCTGAAGTCAATAAAATCATGACTCGAGTCTGACTCGAGTCCAAGTCATGTGACTCAAGTCCACATGTCTGGTGCGTACCATCGCATTCATTCCTGCAGGCGCCTTGTCCACTTTTTTCAAAACGAGGATCAAAATAGTGAAGTCCACGTCCACCCCTGTCCCTGACAACGTTACCGTTATCGGCTCCAACACCCCCCTTGTTTGTATTTGATGTGGCTGGGCTGTGTGTGTGCGCTAGACTGCGTGTTTCAATGTATTTGACGTTGTGTCTGGCTAGGGCTGTGTGTTAACAATGTATCATGATGTGGCTGTGTGCGTGCGCGCCAAACTCTAGGCTACAATGTTTCATGAGTTTGGGAGTTGCACATTTTAGGCTGACCTGGGTACCACTGGCAGTTTTTTTCAAGCCTTAGTTTAAGTAATTCATTGATAGTAATAATATAATATTTCATGGTTGATTTTTTTTGTGCATTGCCCCATGTTTGTAGGCTAGGCCTACTTGTTTTTTGTATGTTGGTACAATTGTATGTTGGTTAACAGTTCCACAATATAAATGCAAATTTCATTTTTACATTATCTGTCATAATTTAATTGTCTCTCTCTTTCTCTCTCTCTCTCTCTCTCTCTCTCTCTCTCTGTCTTATGTATATTGATGATAATAATAATTATATATTGAAAAAAAATGGGGGGGGCTCGGGGAGGCCTCTGCCCCGGCCCCCAGATGACCTTAACCTGGCCCTGGAAACGACCCCCTGTTCGGATCTGTTTGTACACGGGGTGAAACCGGATGCATTAAAGTAGCGTTAAAGTAGCAACGTTGAGCTCCCCCAGGAGCTTCCAATTCTGTGAAGGACGAGGTAGCACACAGTCTATGAGCATGGGGGCGACATATTCCTATTTTGCCCAGGGCGCAGGATTGCCTTCCGTCGGTCCTGTGTTAGCACACACTTTACTCTATTCTTTGGTGCTGGCTCTGTTAGGCTATTTTTATAGAAATCTATTCAGTTTGAACTAGGCTACTAGAGGAAGAGCCAGCAATAGGCTAATTTACTGTATTTATTATTATTATTATTATTATTATTTTATGTATAGTGCATATTTAGATCAATAGCCTAAATAGTATAGGCTACCTTGTGTAGCCTACGTATGTTTATTTGGTAGGCTATTATTATTATACCTTTACCTATACCTAAATTTCAATTAATCCAAATATAGGATGCATTGTAACAGTATCTGTGTTTATGCTTTATAAAAGTCCATTAAATCAAACGAGTGTGTATGTGTGCATGCGCGTTCATGTTTGTGTGGTGTGGGCATGTGTGTTGGGGGGTTGAACCGAGGACAATCTCTCCAGAAAGAAGTGAGGTAGGCCTACAGTCTATGTTCAGATCTTTTCATGTTAATTCTGTTGGAGCGGAGGGAGAGCCAGACGTTAAAGCTCCGTTGACATACAGTAGGCTACTTGCCAAACACGGGACGGGTCGATATCATGTGGATTTGCAAAGCTTTGTGGTACATTGTAGTTGCGGTTACATTAGGTAAGCAGCTTACATGTCTTGTAATTTTAGTTTGTGGTTAAAAACAAACAAGGGCGTGTTTTTATTCCATAGAATAGGCTACACATTTTCTATTTCTAGTTGTTTGTGCCAGCTGTTTTGGGAGGTATCTATGCTGAAATGATGATACACTGGTTTTCAGTATAAGCATGACTGAAAGCAAAATTCTAATTTAGCCTACACTTGCTGGATTCACTTTATTTGCGAAGCTATTGAGGCGCTAAAATGCACCTGGCTCTTTTGAAAGCGTGGGTTTGCAGCTTACATCCTTATAAGATCTATCACCCAACCCAGGCTACTCTAAAATTATTCACTGGGAAATAGTAATTCTGATGACAAAAACATTTTTCTAACAAATAACATTGGAAACGAAATGTGTCACTTACTGCTATCGTTATAACTTATAATGCGCATATCAATGGCGAAGGAAGAATTTCCCAGCTAACACACAAGGACGTTGCCAGAAAGTTGTCATTTGGTCCCTTCTGGCCACGTCCTTGTGTCGCAGCAACGTTGTACAGAGAATGTTGTCATTTGGTACAGTGGCAGTGACATAGTAAGCTGGTCGCCTGATAAGTTGGTACCGTGGATAACGTTACCACAATGTCGTGCTATGATCATTCGCAAAATGTTGCTGCCATGCATAAAGTTGCCACAACGTCGCGACCTGGTCGACTGATAATGTAGCCAGCTGGTACCTAGGATAACGTTATCACAACGTCTTCATTTGGTGCCATGCGTAAAAGTTATCGCCACAATATCGCGACCTGGTCATCTGATAAAAAAAGTCAGACTTGTGAGAAATAAAGTATCAATTTAGCATATTTTTTTAATTTAGTGGCAGAAACGGGTATCCATTGAGAACACCACCTCAGTTTCAAACCTATATGTTGTGTCTGCTGCTGTGTGAGTTTTCCCAGAATTCTGAGAGTGTTTGCCATGTGACTGAATAATGTGTAGTGTTGGTTATTTTAGTCGTATTTGCGTTTATCATGTGTGTGTTTGTTACTGTGTATAGTCTGCCTTTGGTTGTGCCCCATGTGTTGATTGTTGATGTGTGTGATTACCCTTATTGTGTGTTGCGTGTGTGGGTGAGCCATCTCGTTTTGCCCCATAACTTTGGCCCAATCCAAAAGTCTGGACCCACAGACTCACGGACAGTTCAAAGTCTAAGGCAGAGCCCATAGAAAATCCGAAAATTACAAAGGTGACCAGTAGAGTGCAAAAAGAGGCAAAAAGAGGCAGACAGCATGCACTACGAGGTTTAAACGGCCCCCCGCTTCGCGTCGGGGCCGTTTTACAACCTCGACCGTGCATTAACTTCTGTGAACAGACCACGGTGTCGTCCATTATCTCTTACTTATACTTATACCAGAGATGGTTGATTACGAAGATACTTCATGAGAGGCCATTTCCTGTCCCTGGAAATTTATGCAAATAGGGTAGCAGTACACGCCCCCGCACATTTATGCAGTGATCGGGCTCTCTTTTTAACATTGAGGTCTATGGCAGAATCCAAGAATTTCCCAGAATTTGTCAAAGCCTTATTTTTCTGAGCAATGGATGCACATTTCATGATCTCCAAACCCTCCTCCCTATTTCAGTAGAATGTCGTGATAGTATGACCCTCCAGTCGGGAGAAAATCAACATTAATGAAGGTGTACACCAAGTTTATTTTGTACTCCGGCTTGTCTGGCGTGGAACCGAGGCTTAGAATAAAGATATTACGAAATACATCTCACGATGAGTAGTTATTCACCATCATTTGCAAATTGGTAATTATGGTTAAAAGTGATTAGATAGAAAAAAAAATACTAAAATACTAAATACTAAAAATACAAAAAAAAAACTAAATAAAATATCCACATAGTGTGCTTAAGGATGATCAGGCATGAGGCTCTTGCAGTGATAGGGCAGGGACTGAGCCTAGTTCCGTATGCATGGTAAGGTGCTCTATGAAGGTGAGTGTCATGGTGATGGTGCAAAAAAGTAAGTTCAACAGTGCAAAAATAAAGTCTAGAGACCAGCATAAAATAAATATGGACATATAAGAGAATAATGTAGAAAAGTAATATAAAAACTATATCAGTGCAAGAATAGGTTGAAGTAATAGGGTTGCAGCCATTGGTCAAGTACTGAATAAAAAGTATTAAGTATTAAGTACGGCCACAATCCAGGCTGTGGGAGGGAGGAAGGGGTTATGCATGTGCTAATATAGCATGTAAACAGCGTAGCAGTAAAGCAGTAGGCTAGTGGACAGTACGTACGAGGCGAGAGACACATATGGAGCACAGCTGAAGACGCACTGTCACGAGATATAAGCAACTCCTCTGCAGGATAAACATTGTTTTATTCGCTTTTGAACAATATTAGGCTAAGTGTTGCTTTTTTCAGCCTATGTTTTCGATGGTAACCCATTGTCAGTCAATAGTGAAAATAGCTTTGTATAACTGTTTTGTCTTTGACTGACACGTCAGTGAAGTTAGTTTGACTTTGCCAATGAGTTCAAATAATAGACGAGTGCAAATGTGTGAAGGCTATACTAGGTTTTAGTAAAGCATGGTTTAGTGGAATGACTGTTCCATACGGTCTCGCAAGCAAACTCCTTCAAATGCGCCTCTGACTGTCAAAATACCGACGCATTCTTTGACGTCGCACTTCGTGCTGTTAAAGGGAATGACAGATTCTCATTCTCATTGGTTTAAATGATGTTACGCCCCAAACACACCCATGACTGATTAAGAAACCTAGGAACACCTTGTTGCGCCATCCGCCCGACGTTTGATAACGAAAACACTCCCAATGTGGACTGGACATCCTACTAAATTTGAATAAGCTTTTGACTAGTGACCATGCGCTTTAGACTGTCAATAATAGGGCCCTAAATGTTTAAAAGTCATGATTCATATGCGCCCAATAGGAACAAAAACAAGAACTTCAAAGCACAATAAGTGACGTCCAGAGGACACTGTAGCAGCATAATCGACATTGCCAGAAAGTCCCATGCACGTACCTTTAGGTTACAGGAATGGAAAAGAAAGACGTATAGCCTCCTGTCAGCACTCCAGCAATTCACAAATCCAATTATGTGCTCACAACATCCTCTACACATAACTGTAGGTCACAGTTTTAAAAGGCTATAAACGACTGGGGAGATATTTTTGTTACTTTATGGCATGAGAAAAATTACAATTATATGTCATCGGGTTTATAGACACAATTTAAAGACACAAAGACTTGATTGATAAACATTGACTTGATTGACAGGGTTGGTCTTATGATTTTGAAAGTAACATAATTTGTAACGTTAGATCTTATGCTTGCAACTTTGCTTAGCAGCAACCAATTTGTAATTTTAAAGGAGAATTCCGGTGTGATATTGACCTAAAGTGTGTTGAAACATGATACCGTGTGTGAACGTATGTCTCATAGCTCATCTCGTCTTGTCCCCTGCACTCAGAAATCTGGCGCTAGTTAGCCGACGCTACCAACAGTTTTTCGATGGGGGTGCCTGGGGCATCGGTCTAGCTATGCAAATGAATCACTGTTTTACATCATTTACGAGGCTCAAAGTAGCTCCATACTTCATTGGTAGACTTCCGAGGGCCTTGACATTTAAAACGAGACATTGAGAACTTTGAAAAAGCACTGGTAGTTTATTTACAAGACGATTTATAGTGCATTACCGCTACCTGCTGGACTGAGGTGTGATGGCAAGTGTACCCAGTAGCCTCATTTTGGCTTACAATGGCCGCCGGATGAATGAGGTGAATAGAAGTCTGAATATGAAATAAATGTAGAGTCAAAACCCAAAATGTAATAGGCTTCTGCTACTCTACATGGTCAGGCGACTTACAGTGTTCTGGCAATCAGTGTTTGTTAAAGCAAACCAAAAACTGCATAATGTCAGGGTCAGAAAATGTGTGGTCTGGGATGAGCCTGATTATTTTATGTATTTAAATTGCAGGGATTTACTGGATTTACTGTTGAAATTTGAATTAAATATTTGTCCAACCCATGGCTTAGCCTACTGTCTATCAACAATTTCAGTGTTTTCCAGTTGCTTGGTTGAGATATGCTTGAGACTTGAAATTCAAGTGGTTTTGCTGGAAAACCACATATTCAGATTTTTTGCTACCAGGACGCAACCATCTTTGATTATGGTATATGATGATGTCACCGTTATGGTTCAACTTCTGTGGATATGACGCTAACATTGATGTACCATGATGTAAGAAAATGTCAAAACAACCGATGCATATAATGGAATAAAGAAAATTTTATTTGCCAGATGCCTTCATGAAGGCAGAATTAATCGTTGATAAGGCAGTGTTTTACCCCTCCATACAGTATCCCTATGGGCCGACGAACGCAAAGTTCATCCACATTTACAGCCATTCCTCTGTTGCATTGCACACAGATATCACATGCATGTCAGGTAAAACTAGACAGCCTCGGCTTTCGAATGGTGCTAATGGCTAGTTGCTGGGATAAACAGTTTGCGAGAAAATTAACTTTGAAAGTACATTAAATGTATGCATTTTATTTACATTCTGCATCCAGCTCTGCATCCATCTCCACACTCTTTTTTCTTGGTGCAAATGTATTAGACCATAGTGATCATAAGTTGGGACATTGAAACCCCTGCTTTTCTTTCTTAACAGTGATTTTTAAATAATGAGTCTTAACAGTACCCTGGAAATCCAGAGTTCTCGCGAGAGCACAATGGAATTGTCTCTGCGAGACACTCTGGCAATGAGCAATGATGCACGTTACTTTTACCCCAACATTCCGGGGAACCAGCTAACTGATGAAGACAGCGCTGCAACGTTGGAGGACAGTACACATTGGTCATGGTGTTATCCGATTGCGTCGAAGTCCGAAATCATTCAGAGTAAACATGGTCTAGTGTTATCCAATTGCGTGCAGTGAGATTTTTAAATGCATGCTTGTTGCCGCCCCTCGAGTTGGGCCATTACATTGTTCTTGGCCAGACCCTTAATCTTTCTAGATTATCAGGGTCTGGATTTTCCAGGCCATCTTAACAGCCCAAGCACATTATAAACAAACCTCTGATTAAATGTGAAGTTTGTGAAATATGAAAAATAGGTTTGGGTATCAGCCTTGTTCTGTATTAAATAAAGCTCTTTCATGAGGCCGCCTTGATTTTGAACTTACACGCTGTGGGTGCAACAGAAATGAGGATGTGTAACTCAAAAGTGTGTAAAGCGTGGATTGGAGAATTCGCCCCCTTAGTGAGCAGAGTTCTTATTTTGTGCCTGCTAATGCCTCTATGCTTCTGTCTGTGAAAGAGAAACTGATTGCCATTCATTTGACTCCCAGTCTTTTCCTTTCTTTTTGGCATTTTAGAGGGCAAAGAGCAGATCCTGCAGAGGTTTCAAAAGATTGAAGACACCAGACTGTTCTGTCCAGACTGCTTTCCGCCCATTAGGGTAAAATATAACCTCTCAGTTGAGAATTGTGCTCAGAAGTGCAGCAGGAGCAAGAAGACTTTCACTTGCAGGTAAACATGAAGTTACACAAACTAATATTGAAGTCTATGGAATCAATAAAGTTTGTATGTGTTCAAAAATAACCTAAACCTACAAGAAACTAAACTGTTCAGGAGTTGCCCTGGGTGTAATTGTTATGCTCTGCTCTGCTTGTTAAGTTCTGCTCTGTTTGCTCCTATAGGGCATTTTACTATGATCATCACAATAAGAAGTGCCATCTACTTCCTTTTGATCACTACAGTCCAGGCACCCAGAGGGAACAGAAGTCTCATCACGATCTTTATGAGAAGAAAAGTAGTTTTTCAACTCCCAACATTTCTGATGTTGCAATACAGAAACAATGACTACTATTCAGTAGAGTAATACTTGTCGACAACTTGTATTTCACCATGTCTGGCAGCATTGAGTCCACACATTCACAACTGCTTTTTCACTGTCTGGTTAAACAGAGATAGAGCTTTATGTCACTGTTTTTATATGTCCACAGCTACCTCCCTGATATGTTTATGGTATCAACAATTAACAACAGTAGTCAACATTAGAATATCAATAAAAATATCAATAGATCATAAAACAAACAAAGTATTAAACATATAATAATAATAATAATAATAATAATAATAACAATTACCAAGGCTGTTGAATGGTAGAATGCAGAATGGACAAAACTAGGTAATTCCACCACAACAACAAACAAAGGGGCAGGTGTGGGCTATTTATGTATTGTATGTACTGTACGTTATTATAAATTAGATGAAAACTTTTAAACTTTTGGCAGTTATCCTACAGCTAATACCCCATTACCATGGCACTTTTAACAGAACCATGGTGAAAATTATGCTATAGGGGAGACTGCGGACAGTTGTAAGTCGTGTCATTTTTCAGGTCCTTTCTAGCATACTGTGTATATTGTCAAAGACACTATGCGATTTCAGATATACACAGGAGATGTGTTGAATTTCTTGTGGTGTAGGTAGGGATATCTCACAGTGGCCAATCAGTCACTAAGCCTACGATGTATTTAACATTACACAACATGATGCAGGATACAAGGATAATGTAGTAGGCTGGAAGCAGACTGCATGTTGCACCCAGGATCCGTAATGGCCCTTCCTCGTGGTACCACATGCACTGAATGCCCAAAGAACCAAAGCATCACCAACAAAGCATCTTTTGCACACAAAAAAGCATCAAAGCATTTTACTGGAGTTGTCAAGGAGGCACTTTCCTTCATCTGTGCTTTGTTGAATTAGGCCACAACACCTTCAAAAGGCTCAACAGCCGTGTCTAGACCAACCGCCCTCCACACTCATGATGGGTCCTATAAAAACGAATTCTTCGGTCATTCCTCTTCGCTGCTGTGCCCATTGATGATCCGATCAGCATCATAACCAGACTAACCCTTGACACCAACAAATACCAACAATGTGGCCGTTTATGATCTGGGCCCGTATTCACAAAGAATTTTAAAGATAAAAGTAGCTCCTAACTGGCAAATTTAGGAGCAACTCCTAAAAATAATGGGCGTGTCACTCCTAAATTTAGGACTCCTAATTTTTTTCACTAAAAGTAATTCACGAAGCATTTTAGACCTAAAAGTAGCACCTAAGTCTGGGACAGCTTAAAAGAAGTCGAGAGGACTCCTAACTCACTAAGACCTATTCACACTCCGCTTTTTGTGGCATTTCACGTCGCGATGTTTTGCAATCCTATGCGGTTACCGGAGCTTCCAATCGTGAGGAAACAATTTTGCAGGCATAACTAACTGATGCAATAACGTCACTAACAACAACCAAAACTAGGCTACTCATTGTCAACATGTAAATTAAATGTAACATTTCATTGTGAATCAAATTAAAATGTTCTCCTCTTTGCAAACGTAGGCATAGGCATAGGCTATGGTGACAGATTAATTTAAAAATGTTACTGCATCAATCCGTATGTTTCATTAGGCTACTAGGCTATTTGTTTTGCCATACTCTTGATTCATTTAGGCTAGGCCTTTTTATTCAGTTATTCATCATCTTCCGTCCTTGTGTAGCGCACACATTCTCAGACCTGTCACCTGTCACTCATCAGCCAATCCAGGTGGTCACTTCAGTCAAGCTCGTGCATGAATAATGACGGCATCCATAGCAACGAAGACTCACTCTTAGTTTAGGAGTTGTCACTTTCCTTACTAAGAGTAGGTCTGAAAGGCTTTGTGAATAACTTTTAAGAGAAAACTCCTAGCTAAAATCTTTTAGTGCGATTTAGGAGTAATTCTAGTGGCCCTTGATGCAGCCACCAACAAATTCTTCAGTCAAACCTCTTTGTTGCCATTTATGATCCGATCAGTAACACAACCAGCCAAAATGTCAGCCCTTGATGCAGGCACCAACAATTACCAGACTCAATTCAGGTCTAAATTGAGTTCATTTCGAGTTCTCAAACCAAAATTCTACAGAATTGTTGTGACTGACTTTGCGTCAAAGCCTCTAACACCGATCTCCACTAGTCTTATATGTTTCCCAGTCACTTCCCTTACTCACTTACTTAGGCTACTTTAGTTATGCATACCTACTGTATTCCTCAATTTAACGCGGTTAGCATCCATGGCCCACAGCTCTCTCCAGCTGATCTTCCTCTTCTCAACACCACGCCAGTTATTTCCATTGTCTGTCTCTTTCATTTGAGACATCACTGTTGAACATCTAGCTTTTTAAAAATTATATCACAAAACTACATTCAAAGTGTCATCAATGTTTTCCACACCTGTCAGAAGTTATAGATTGAAGCTAGTTTCTAAGATGCAAAACTATTTACTTTTTCAAGATTTTGACTGCGCAATTGATGAGCAACACATTGTTATGATCACTGATGTAGATGGTGGTATAATTTTCAGCTGCTTCTTATGTGTTATATATATTTTTATTGTCTTGTCAAATATAACACGCGTTGCATTTGGTTGCAACTAGCAAGGTTGGCTTGCAGTAGGCTAGCAACATTGAATTAGTCATGTAAAGAGACCGATTTTGAGCAATAGAAAAAAAAAACATGTCATAACTGTCCCCAGTCTCCCCTAAGTGGGTTCATATCAGACTCCCAAGAGACCCTGTTTACATTCAAGACAACAATAGCACATGTGGTCTCTTTCTGTTCTTCACACAGGGGGCAGAGGTACACTACAGAGGTACCTGAAGACTGAGGCATCTTTGCTTTTGTGCATAGATTGTGTTCCCTGTCCAAGGGTCCAGAAAAATATCTCTCTAGAGGAATGTGCACAAAAGTGCAGCAAGGCCAAGATGAAGAATGATTTCACCTGCAGGTATGGGAAAAGCGAAGCATATAACATAGACACTCTGCTGTGAATTGCATAGTCAGTTTGTTCTCATTTTTCTTTGGACTTCTTGAAGGGCATTTTACTTTGACCACCAAACCAGGAAATGTCACTTGCTTGCCTTTGACCACCACAACCAAGTGGTTAGGCTTGAAAACAAAGAAAACCATGACCTTTATGAAAAGAAAGGTAAAATGTAAAATGTATCATGATCTTGTTGCATCTTGATCCGTTTGTATCTTCATCTTATGTAAGGGTGGGAGGACATGAAATAGTCTAGACATAACACATGTATTTGGTATACAGCATAAATGGGACTGAAGTATTCTGCACAGTTTCCTATGTGCCATTGTAAACCTATTGGCCATTAGGGCAACATGTAACACAAAATAAGGCAATGGACCATACTTCAGATTATAACGTTTTTTACCATAAGAAAAGCTATAAAGCTTTTTTACTGAAGTACAAACCAGTCACTGTGTGTACAATTTCTTTCTTGAGAATATGTGAGCGAGTGCATCACTGGCAAAGGAGAGAGCTACCGGGGCAGAGCATCTATCACAAAATCTGGGATCCGGTGTCAGCCCTGGGCGGCCTCTATTCCTCACGAACACAAGTAATATCTCTCAATCTTTCTGTCTCCATGGCCTTATTTCCTCTTTTCCACACTCGTTTATTTTTTAATCTGAGTTAGTTTGGTTGACTTTTCAAATATTGTTTCACTAGTTTAAAACAAATGTTCAACTTATCATAAATAATGGTTCTGTAACCTTTTCTCTAAATGCACAATGTCAACACGCTATTTTGACATATAAGGGTATGGTATTGTAGAAAGAAAATCATCAACATTTGAGAGATTTATTGACTGAAGTCATGTTCTGTTTGCTATCCAGCTGAACTCATAATACTACAGACACATGGAAATACATGTCCATAGCACATAGAAAGTGTTGCCAATCTCAGTCTCAGAGGGACACCTAAACTCCCTTATCTCCATCTCTAGTGTATGTGTTGGTGCCAGAACAACATTAATCAAATTCTTGCCTGTACCCAGAGGAGACTGCAATTCTTGAACAGTCTTTATTTCACAAGATATCCATCCTCAAATTCAGCTTAAATTAACTTTATTAACATGATGAGGTGAAGGATGAATAGCTTGTTTTTATTTAATGACTGGCTTTTGGCAGCACTCCACAAAATCAAAATGTACATGTTTTCAAATATTTTTGACTCCTGGATTTAATTTGAGATTTCCTGAGCTTAAACCAAGAACTCCACGACAAACTGGTCTGTTGAATGAGAAATATATGTGAAACATTTGGTCGGCCACCAATGGGAACTATCTCTGGCAGATATACAGTAGATGGATGGCTGGCTACCATCTGTTAGCACACCACATCACAACACGTTTCATTACTGCCAGAGAAATCTAGCTAGGCTTTATGCTCTTCATAACTTGGTTACAGCTTCCAGAGGCACAGTAAGAAAAAAGACCTTCGTGAAAACTTCTGTCGCAACCCAGAGGGTGAGGCCACAGGTCCGTGGTGCTTCACTAGTGACCCAGCGATCCGCTACCAAGAGTGCGACCTGCCTCAGTGCTCAGAAGGTAAGTGTCTGGTATGTCAGAACCAGCAATGCATCATTGTGATAATAGTTTTGGTCTGGGACTTATTGCAAATTGCAGCCGTTTCTTGTGTGCTGTTACAGGGAAGTCAGCGATCACACACAATTTCATTTTCATTCATATGGCAAAAATCAGAATCACAATTATTTTGGTCAATATGATAGTTATTGCTTATGGAGCCCAGGACGTGACATTGCAAGATATTTTTGAATACCGAGAGAATATGCGCACATTTTAATACATTTTGGTCTCATTTTACTAGATTGTGTGCTCAATTTTACTAATTTGTTTGCATGTTTTACTAAATAGTGCGCTCATTTTACTAAAATTAAAATGAGCGCACAATTTAGTAAAATGAGCGCACTATTTAGTAAAACGTGCGCACGATATAGTAAATTGTGCACACAATTTAGTCAAATGTGTTTACAATTGACTAAATTGAGATCACAATTAAAATTAGTGCACTATTTAGTAAAACGTGCACGCGAATGAGCGCACAATTTAGTAAAAGGATTTTCTGGATATACACCAAAAAATATCTTGCAATGACCCCTTCAGGGTTCTGTAATTACTCAATGATTTTGGAAACATTATGCATTTTAAATTAACTTTAAATTAACAGTGAATTAAATTTAATTTGAGATATAATTCATCTGTAAAGAAAAGGGGTGCACTAGATTTTAAAGGAGCATGTTGGGAAATTAGCTTATTCACCATCTCTCCCACAGTTATATACCCTTCTACTATATCCTTCATCTGTGTGTGTGTGTGCAGTAACTCAGTCTGACGCACCCATCTTTAGCCTAGCTTAGCATAGCTCATTGAGGTGATTGATACCAACTAGCTTATATCTCCCAAAAGTGACAAAAGAACTCCCAACATTTTCCTATTTACATGTTGTGTCATGTATATCAATGTAAAATGAGACAGAGCGATTTATATATACAGTACATACTTGGGACTGTATTCTCATTCAGGCAAAGCACTGTTATCACTCCGCAAATCACTCGCCTGAATGTGAACATAGTACCAAGTCTGTATACGCTTACAAAATGGCTGTGTTTCTTTTGACTTCGTTATTTGTACACGTTGTAACTATACAAATCACAGTATGTAAACAGGAAAATGTTGGAGTTCTTATGTCACTATTGGGAGGTGTAGGCGATTGGAACAGACCACGTCGAGAAACCTGTGCTAAGCTAGGCTAGCGGTGGATACATCAGACCAAGTAACCACACACCACACCACACACTGAGACCTTGAATTTCCCCTTGGGGATCAATAAAGTATCTATCTATATATCTATCTACCAGGAGATGCGTATGCACGGAGAGAAGGGTATGTATCAACTAAGCTAACTCGTAGTAGTAGTTTTATCTCCTAATATGGTATGTTTTTATGTGGATTTTACAGTAGAGTGTATGATATGTAAAGGGGAAGGATATCGGGGCCCAATGGATCACACAAGCAGTGGTCGCGAATGCCAGAGATGGGACACTCAGTGGCCACATAAACATGCTTTTCAGCCTAGCAGGTAAGACCACACACACACACACACACACACACACACACACACACACACACACACACACACACACACACACACATACACACACAGACCACTTCATCTTTTTAAAACGTTGCTATGTTACAGAGGTATGACCAGGGATGGATTACTGCACGGGCCTACCGGGCCCAGGCCCAGGGGCCCAAGGGGTCAGGGGGCTCTGAAGCCCAAGCCTTTGCATGAAATCATTGCCTCAATATCAACAAATCAGGATGTAGGTTATGAATCTGATTGAATTTAGTATTGGCCATCCCCAAAATGCAGCAGAATACAGGAAATCACATCAAACAAATTAAACATTTTCTGGGGGAGGACCCCCAAACCCCCCCTCCCACATATACAACAATAAGTGGGGGGCCCTTAATACATCTGGGCCCAGGGGCCCGAAAGTTCATAATCCGCCCATGGGTATGACAGTGAAAAGGGATTTCAAAACAAATGTATTAAAACAAGAACAGTGCAATATCTCATTAACATAGCATAGCATTGTTTTTGCTAAACAATGTTAGAATAAAGCTGCAAGCTCAATGTGAAAAAGTCAAGGGGACTGAATACTTTATCAATTCATGATACAAATACACTCATATAGAACTATAATAGATATAATATATATATAATATTTCTATTATTAGTTTCTATTATTAGTAATAATATTTATATTATTAGTTCTATTATATATTATATAATATATAATAGAACTATAATATAATACATAATAGAACTAATTGCCAATCCAAACAATTTCAACCTCTTTTTGCTTTATGTCTTAAGGCACCCTGATAAAGGGCTGACTGATAACAACTGCCGGAATCCAAGTAATGATATGCAGCCCTGGTGTTACACTATGGACCCTGACAAACGCTGGGAATATTGCAACATCAGTGTTTGTGGTAAGACTTAGGGTAGCGTAACATCAGTGGGTGAGTGAGAAAAATAAAAAGTTACTTCCATTTTGCCTGACACCATTAGTCTGACGCCTGGTGAAATTCTATAGACTTAAAGGTGCTCTATGCGAAGTCATACATTTTTTTTCGTCTAAAACATTTTTAGTCACTTACAGCAAACATCACCTCACCATCCGCTAGTTGCCTGTGTCCTGAATACACTGTAAAAAATGCGATCTCTGTGGACAACCCAGGCTCCAAAAACAGCCACAAAACAACTTGGGCAAACCTTGCCCATAAAAATTAACAAACTGTTCCAGCAAATTACAGACGCACGTGCAGGACGGTATCAATTGCACGGGAGGGAGGGGGAGGAAGTAGTGAGCTAGCTTTCTATTTAGTTTGAAGGCAACAGAAGTGGCGTTATCCAGCATCGCTGAGCAGAGGTTTTCCTTACAGCAGATGCCTTTTCTGATGTCCAAATGTTCCTGAGGATGTCTAACATGAGCACTGTACTATTAGTAGTATTTTAGAGAAGGTTAGTCAGTTAGACACTGTTTTTCCATATATGGACAACCGTAGACAGGGGTGCATTTTTTCTCAGGGATTAGGGGTAGGAAAGCTGGGTCGTATGTGCTCTTATTTCACTTTAAGTTATAACGCAGCTCTTTTTAGGTGAAGTAGTACACTGTGTTGTCACAGCTAGACATGAAATGAATATAACTGCTCTGTGTAATCTTCCTGCCTTACATCCACCAGACTATCATAATGATACGACTCTGGACACAACCACTTCCTGTTATTGGGGTCAAGGAGAAAACTACCGCGGCAACATGAACATGACCTCACTTGGGATCCCTTGTCAACACTGGAACATGCAATTACCTCATAAGCACAACTATACCTCACAGAATTACAAATGCAAGTGAGTTGCAGACGCCTTAGTATGGAATGGATCTGTGCGGTGGGGTGGTCTAGGCTTGGGGGTTGGTCTAGGACAGTGTTTCTCAAACTTTTTTTATGGGGACCCACTTTTTAAAAATGACAGACTATCGCGACCCAACTCTTGACTGTGGTAGTTAACAAACTAGATCCTTATAGAAAGCTGTTAGCTTTCCTAAGCTAGGCCTATATAAGGTATAAGGAACCAATGAGCTAGACAACAAATTCCCATTATGTTATTGTGTAGCTTAGTACCCTGGGAGTGAGACAGTAATAAGTTAGTATCTTGAGAGTGAGACAGTTGTCATGCGTGACTTTCTGAGTCACTCCTGAGAGCAGTGGTTCTGAAAAGTTTTCTTTCATTCCCCACTTTGATCAAGGGGGCATTCTCGAGCCCCACCTGTCCCTCATCACTCTAAAAAAGTGGTAGGTCAAGCTTAAAATTGTCAAATTTATTGAAATAATGACAAGTTCTAAATATATCCTCTTCAACAGAGTTAAAATCAGCTGGTGCTGCAGATATAATAATAAAAAATAAATACATAATAACACACATATTTCTGTTTTCCAGCAACATATTAGGAAGCATAGGCCATTTTACAGCATTGTACAATATATTCAATGAAATACCAACATGCTGCATTAAATGGATCCATAATCCAGTCATACTGAGCACTGCTGGTTGGGAAATATTTTTGAAATAAACTTTGCAGGGATGTGATGTAGGCCTACTGTTTAACACATGGGATCACAAGAGTGGCTCCCGAATCAGACGTTTCAGCCATTTCGCTCAGAAATCTCAAAGGCATAATACTGTCGCGATCGAGGCGCGTGTCCCATACCTCAAGTTTCTTTGCGTCTTTTCGGAGCTCAAACACGTGCGACAGCACTTTACCTCGGGAAAGCCACCTTGCCTCGCTGTGAAACAGTACAGCCTTTTGGTCAGCTACCATCTCTTCGCAAAGTGCGGAGAATAAACACACTTTTAAGGGCCCGGTTTTGATGAAATTCATCACTCTGACAACAACGTTCAAAATCTCATGTAGGTCGGGACTAACGTTTCATGTACAGTGACTACTGTCCCCCCTGGGAACAATAAACAAGCAAACAATAAGAGCAACATATTACTGTGTGTGTGTGTGTGTGTGTCTGCTTAACTTTGAAGGGATCTGAGAGAGAATTTCTGCAGAAATCCTGACGGAGATGAGAACCCATGGTGTTTTACTACTGATGCCTCAGTACGTAGGGCCCTCTGCACCAACATTCCCAGATGTGAATTTGATAAATCAGACAGCACAGGTAAATCCACCAGTTAACATTGAGCCTATTTGTTTGAAATGTGATGGTATGAATCAGGGTGCCTTTGAGTGACTTTGTGAGTCAGTGCTCTGGTTATATTTAGTAAGTAGCAGACATCCCAAGTATCCTGGAGGTTCCGGGAGTCTCCCGCATATTGATAACGACTCCCGACGCCCGCAAATTAGATAAAATCTCCCGGAATCTAGAGCGAGCGAGCAAGAGCGTGCACACGAGACCAAAACTTCAAATCGTGTTTGCATCTGAGTGTAGCGTGCACACGACGGGGATAGAGAGAGAGAGAGAGAGGTAGTGCGTGTGTGCCTGTTCAAGACAGAGAGCATCCTGATTGGCCTGTTTCAGTTCAGTTCAGTAGGAACAGGAGCGTCATTGCAGAGGCAGAGTGCCCCCCAAAAAGGAACATTTAAGACCCATTTCACATCAGACTACACGAAAGTGTAGGCTACCCTTGTCTCATAAGAGTTCAAAATAACGATAGTCTTGCATGCTGCACTGTTTGTAACAGTGACTTTAGCAAAGTCAAAGTCAGCTTTATTGTCAATTTCTTCACATGTTCCAGACATACAAAGAGATCGAAATTACGTTTCTCACTATCCCACGGTGAAGACAAGACATATTTTACCAATTTAAGTCCACAGACAAACATAACATTCAAGTAAACAAAAAAGTAAGTAAATAAGTAAATAAGAGGGCACATATATGAAAATATATGAAAAAATAAGAGCAGCAAAATTTGGTTGAAATTGTGCATAGACAGTCAATAAAATACTAGTGCAAAGTCAGGCCAATAAAAGGCTTGGGTAGTTCTGTTTGACCTAAGTAAGAAGAAAGTGGCATAGTGGTGCAAGTTATGTAAGAGCAGCAGAAGTGTTGTGTTTTCAGGACAACAACACCAAGTTGTAAAGTGTAGCATTGCCCATGGTGGGTTAAATGATTGCAAAATACATGTTGAGGTGAGTTTAACAAGTGTTTCATGTGCATATTATTCAGGACTAGCCTACTAGATGGCTATTTGCCAAGGCTACATTAAGACCAAACTACCAAAATCTACATATTTTATTATCACAATGTCTAACTATAGGCCTTCCTTATTTGGTGTGCTGAGTAGAGATAATTAATTAACAAACATAGGCTATTCATTATTCATCACTATTTCAGTATCTAAGAAGGCTAAAGTATTTTTTATAATTATTTATTTCTTTTCTTTTGGGGGGGGGGGAACCTCCCGGAAATGGCTTTTTGCAGGTTGGGATGTCTGGAGTGCATTTATATTCCTTACTTTTCTCAAGTATGTTCTTAAAAAATGCTGTATGTTCTCAACATCTGTTACAACATTGTTTAGAATGTTCCCTGGCCTCACAAATGTTATCCCTCATTGCTTTTAAGAAGACACATTTCTTTTCTCCTTTCGCACACTGAAATTCTGAGTCATTGCGTTGTCTGTTTTTACTCGACACAATATGGTTTCTGGCAGAAAAATGTCCTGCAGTCACTGATGACAGAGTGGTCCCTGATGTTAAATCAGTTACAGCCACTAATAAAACTCCATTTCAAATGTACTTACTCCCTGGTAAAACAAAAATAAAACCCAAAATTGCCTCTCTTCCTCTCAGGGTGTTTGTGGCCAAACGTTAGTGGACATGTATTGTGCATGTTAATGACAATTCTGTACTGTACAAAAACTATTGTTTTTCCATCAAGTCATGGGAGGTGTCATGCATGTCACACATTGCTTTGCTTCTAGATTGTTATGAAGGCAGTGGTGAGACATATCGTGGTAACCTAGCAAAGACCCGCTCTGGAATTCCCTGTGGCTATTGGGCTGACCATGACTACAGGTAATATCTATTTAGATTTTCCTTGACGCACAATCTGTCTGTCGACCTTTCAATGTCCATTAATTGATTCTGTCTACTCAGCCTCAGAGATGTGCAAGACACATCTCAAACACAATTTTGTATCAATGCCACAAATGTTTTGTGAGTGATTAGGAAACTCCAGCATGTCGTCAAACTGTAATAATAAAGTTTGAAAACAATCAGTTCAAACCAAAGGTTCAGGTGCTTTCAGGCATCTCAGATTTATTTTATTTAACATAAGGAGAAAGCAGATAATAGAGTATTTGGCCCACAAGAAAAAATATTTTTACCATGACGAGACTAAACTCGAAATTTTGAGAATAAAGTTGAAATTTCATTTTGACTTTAATCTCGACGTGTCAACATTAAACTCGAAATTTCAAGAATAAAGTTGACATATCATGTCGACTTTAATCTTGACATTTCATCTTGTATGTCCATCAACAATAGTTTGGAGAGAGAGCAACTGCTCCAAAGTAGCTGCCACTGAATCAGGACATTCAGTCTCAGACTTAATCAGCTGGCCAACAACTCAACAAAACACCTTGTGTAGCCTAGATGATTTGGTGAAAATGTACTTCAGAATCGGGTTTAGCAACAACTATACTAACTAGTTTGAATGTTGAGAATAAAGACAAAATGTTGAGATTAAACATTACTTACTTGACGGGAACTTTAAAAGCCAAAATGGCACAGACAGGGCCTCAGGGTTTTGTTCTTCCTGCTCTCCCCCCATGGTAGATCAAAGCCTGTTCATTTTCTTGCATAGCTTGTGAGTGAGTTAGGGCGCCATTCAAAACATTGAGTTCTGTCTTGTTTAACATTGGCACATAACATTATTTCACCTTTCAGAGTGCGTTTATTTATTAACTTGTTTGCACATTAGTCGATGACATGAATTTCAGTGAGCCGAATAATAATAAAGACTTAAGGGAAAGAGCTTCAAAAGTGGTTGTGGTCTGGGTTTTCCGGATGGTGATTCATATCAAATTATTTGATTTTTTCCCATTCATGTGTTAAAGTATCTTTGAGGAATATATAGCATACAGCTGCATACAGTATTACTGACAAAGAAGCTGTAGATGTGCAATGCAGATGTATGTGTTGCTGTGTTACTGCAGTGATGGCATACGTTCAGCAGCTGGATTGGTCCTGAACTTGTGCAGGAACCCAGATGGAGACAAACATGGTCCCTGGTGCTACACAACTAACTACTCTATTCCATGGGACTACTGTCAGCTACAGCATTGTTAGTATTTCACTTACTTCCACAACTTTGGGTATCAGGGTCTCAGATCTACTAACATGTGTGTGAGTGAGAATATGTGGATATAGTTCAGGCAAAGTGCTACATTTCATTTCAATTTAACATTTCAGGGATTGAACTGGCCACCCTTTAGTCCAAGTCCGCTTCCCTAACCAGTAGGCCACGGATGATTTAAAATTTAGAGTCAGTTATAATTGATATAATTTTAAATCTGAACAAACAAGTGTCCTGGCTATAAAGTAGCTCTTATATTTTCTGTAGTAAGGCTTTTCTTTTTGACCCTCCAGCCACCAGAATTCTGGTGGTTTTTCACATAGATCTCTGTTTGTCGAGGTCACAGAGTCGGAACAAAATAAAAATCTTTAAAATCATACTCCCAGAGTGTAGCACTATAGCTGTCTGGCTGGTATAGTTCAAGTTCAAGTAGTTTATTGTCATATACTCATTAAAGGAATTATAAGTAATGAAATTATTTTAGAGCCTTCAAGAGCCTTACACCTCCATCGTACCGATGCCAAAACACTCCACTGCAACAAGCCTTTAATGACTTCCGTCCAGTTGCACTCACCCCCTTCATCATGAAGTGCTTTGAGAGGCTGGTCCTGGCCCACCTCAAGATCTGCTGACCACCCTTACTGGACCCCTTCCAATTCGCCTACCGTCAGAACAGGAGCACGGAGGATACCATCTCTACGGCCCTGTCCCACCTTGACAAATGCAACATCTATGTGTGAATGCAGTTCATTGACTTCAATTCAGCATTCAACACCATCATCCCCTTCAAACTGATCACCAAACTCAGTGAATTTGGCATCAATACCTCCCTCTGTAACAGAATTCTGGACTTCCTAACCAACAGACCTCAGTCTGTTAGGTTAGATAACCACACCTCCTCAACCATCACCCTGAACACCGGCGTACCACAGGGATGTGTGCTGAGCCCTCTCCTTTACTCCCTCTTCACCTACGACTGCACACCTGTACATGGCTCTAATGCCATTGTCAACGATGAGACGGCCTACAAGGAGGAGGTCCAGCACCTAGCACTGTGTTGCACTGACAACAGCCTGACTCTAAACACCAAGAAGACCAAAGAGCTCATTGCGGACTTCAGGAAGTCTAAAGCTAGCACACACACCCCATTCTCATCAACAGGACTGAGGTGGAGTGTGTCATCAGCTTCAAGTTTCTCCACATCTCTGAGGACCTCTCTTGGTCCCTCAACACCTCTAACGTGATCAAGAGGGCTCTAAAGAAGGTCCACCTGTCTCCTCAGATCCTGGTGAACTTCTGCCTCTTCACCATCGAGAGCATCCTCATCCACTGTAACGGTATGGCAACTGCTCTGCCTCCCACCAGAATCATGATCATGAAAGATCATGAAAGACTGTACTCATCCCAACCACAGACTGCTCACTTCACTCCTCTTAGGTCTCTTCTCACCCAAACCAGCAGGTTCAGAGGAAGCTTCTTTCCTGCGGCTGTCACCTACTGAACTCTAGCTCTGCAGCCCGGTGACAACCAACAAACTAAGCCCCCGCTTCATACTATTCATCCTGCACATACACTTATTCTATCTACTCTCATAATGTTACTGTTTTTGCACTACCATGGTACTGTTACCACACTGCACAGAGCCGTACATACTGTACATATCTGTCTATATGGTTCATACTGAATATCCATATTTATTCTGTTTTTCTTGTAATATATTATGTTAATACACTGCATATATCTATATTATTTTTACTACTCTTATAATGTTACTGTTACTACACTGCACATATCTGTACATGTTCATACATTGTGTGTGGGGGAGTAATGGGGTGTGTGGGAGGGGGATGATGAAATGTGTGTGTGTGTACAGTATGTGTAGCTGTTGGCTGCAGCGTCTCGAGTTAGGTAGCACCGTTTGCACCGTTTTATTTCGTATCGACAGACCTCGAGAAACGGAGATCTATATACTGTATGTGAAAAATCACCAGAGTTTTCCTTTATCTCCAACAGATCCATGCTGCATGTTTTCACTTAGACATTCTGTGCAGCTGGCGTCAGTGGATGAATGGTGATGAAATTTGTGTTTGTCTGGTCACCATTTATCTCCATAATGTAAGCATGTTCATGAAAGAGCTTGACATTTTCCAAACCAATCTGTGGGTGCTGCTAACCAATGTCGCCTCTCAGTGCATTTCTTTTCTTTTGCTGAACTGGCACGGTTCCATGCCTGTCACTGAGTGCCTGTCATTTAGCAGGGCTTTAGATTTACATTTCTTTCACTGGTCTTTGATTGACATCTAAAGCAAATGTGCATAATATTCTCTGAATTCTTTCTCTTATTTCAGGTAAAACACTTTCAACAAAGGTACTCTCAAACCGTGAGTACAACCCCCCTCCACCATTCACAGATTCACACCTCCTCAGTGTGCTACAAACAAACTCAGTTTTAATTCAATAATTCTCTTCTTCATTCCAGTCAACATGCCTAAGCCAGCCTGTTTCATTCACAAAACCACCCGGATTGTGGGGGGCACTAACGTTCAGAGAGATGGCAGTTGGGTGGTCAGCATACAGAAGAGGTATTTATGGAAGATGCACAAGATTCAAGAGAGATTTATTTATCTCATACACTGTTATGCACATAACAGTACGCAAGGAAAAATGTTAACCTAGTAAACTCCATGACTGTAAAATTGAAGCGATAACAACAACAAAAACAACAACAACAACAATTATAGACACAATTATAGACACAATCTGAATAAAAACGAGAGAGTACCTTGTGTGTGTACCACTGACAACACCAATTACATCAATACATTTTTGAGATTGTCATAGCGTAGCAGACATGTCCATACTGAAGAGCGTAATGGCCTGGGGGAGGACACTCCTCCAAAGTCTCTCAGTTTTTGCCTCCAGACTACTGAAGCGTTTGCCTGATTTCAGTAAACTGACCAGCCTGTTATTGGGAAGGGATGGGATTGGTCACCTGATCTAAATGTCATGCGGAGGAGGGCCACCCTAGAGATGGGCTCAGCTGAGTGAATTCATTTAGTCGCCTAAGTGGTACATTGCCCTTTTTATCTGAGCTTGGACGTGATCAGCTCAGGTAAGGTCCCCAAAGATATTTGAAAGTTCTCCCTTTCTACCTGGGTTCTGCCAAGTATGTGTTGGGTATAAACAAGTATTGACATTACAATTATTAGAATGTATCTGTTATAGAAATACCTCATTTGTATATATTTGTGAAGTAATCTTGTAGCCAGGTAAAAGCAGACTCATTCACTTTGTGAATAGCGTCTGGCCTCGCATGATTGGGAAATGTTTCCAACTGCATAGTGACAGGCTTAGACTTTGCGTTAACTTTGAAACATTGAAACTTTGAAATCACTGGTCCAGCACAGCCAATCACATTGATCAGGGATTCCTAACATTACTTTCTTCTTTCTCCTTTTTACCTGCAGCAGTGCGCACTGGTGTGGTGGGTCACTGATCAGAGAGGAGTGGGTTCTCACTGACCAGCAGTGTTTCTCTTCCTGGTAATGTAATCTCCTTATCTTCTCCATATCTGCCCTTTAGATTCTCTCTCTCTGACTTAATTATATGGATGTTTTTTTATTCTCTGTCTTCTAGATTATCAGAGAGGATAGCTAACTTATGTGGGATCATAAAGAGAGTTTTATGTGGATATTTTGACTATGTTAAGCATATGTTTAGATTTTTAGCATACAGATTATGTTTAAATTGAATAATTTAAACATTAATTAAAATAATTGAAACAGCAACAAAAAGAAAAAATCTGATTGTAATTAGATTCAAACCACATTTGAAGGTGGTTTGAAATACTGAATAATCTGATTTCTACAGATGTGTCTCAGTCTGAACACTCTGGAAACTCAAAGGATTTCAAAGTATCATTTTGCCTAAGTGAAGCCAAAATCCTGTGTTCTCAGTGTTCCTGACTTGTCGGAGTACAGTGTGCTGGTTGGCCTCCTTCACCTCAACTTGTCCTCCCAGAGACCACTCCTCCGTATAGCACATGTCATCTGTGGGCCTGAAGGTTCCAACCTAGCTCTACTCAAACTCTCACAGTAATGACACCAACATCATTATGTCATGCCCCCCCCCACACACACGCATATTTATTAATACCTCCACCATTTTACCCCTCTCTGTTTGTTGGTTGGTTAATTGGTTTGTGAGTTAGCAAAATTAGGCAAACACCACACACCCGATTCTCATGCATACAAACCCATTACATTTTGGAGTAGATCCAACTCACGGGATGCCTAATACTTTTCACTTAGTTCTGAATGTAAACAAACCAACATTTTTGTTTTGATTAATGATACACTGATTATTGACACTTTAAACTCATTCCACCAGTGTGGGAAAGAAGGCCATAAATGGAAGTATGAGTTTGCAATAATCATGAAAAAGTACTAAATCTGTCAGAACAATTAATCTGTAATTGGATTGTACAAAAACACAATTCAGCAACTTTTTCCGGCTTTCCTGCACTTCCCTGCTCATCTGATACCATTGAAGGGTAGCACCAGGCATTTCCATGCCCTCAACTACATTCCATTGGAATATGCACCAGAACAGTTACTTGCATCATAAATAGCCTACACATTTCTTATTCAACACTGAACTTTGTGTTGGCTATGACACCTTTTCTAATCATTCACTGCCCGCTAGTCAGATCAGCACCACAATTTCATGGGTTTGTCCTTGGCCCATTGTTTAACGCTGACAACATACCAAATTAGTAACAAAAACACAAAGAAACATCCCCTGAGGAGATTTGGTGGAGGTATGCACTGTATCGAGTGCCGTTCTAGTTGTGTTCTTTATTTACACTGACAGTGTTTTCTTATCGTATAGCCCAGCTCCACTGTCAGAGATGGTTAGAACCATTCAGTTACCTGTGGCAGGGTGTGAAATGAAGGAGGGATCCTACTGTCACATGTATGGCTGGGGAGAAACTAAAGGTATTACTCTTTCTCACTCACTCTCCCTCTCTCTTTCACACACACACTCTATCCCTCTCTTTCTCTCCAGATGCCTTCACTTGCTTATTTCAAGCCATATGTAAGGGATAATGGATGACACAGTGTTCGGTTAACAGAAAAATAAAGCACGTTCGAGGTGGTAATGCGGCCCGTGATGCACAGTGGACCTATTTAATCGCTAAAACTGTCTGTAGAACTACTTCTTTCCGTCACTCTCAACTCTCAACTTGCAGGACAAACTGCCGTTACTAGTTCTAAATGGATGGTTGCTATGGCCAAAGGCCAGTCGTTAGTTCCATATCTCATTGTCAAGCAGGCATATCCCAGGATTCTCTTGAATCATAGCTTTGTAATATGTAAGGGATAATGTATAGAACGCCGGTCATTATTGGGAAAATAAGTCCCGACAGGGCGAACCGGACCCCGACGCGTAGCTTATTACACTACTTGCCTACATTACTTACATGCTGAACTTGAATCAAACATTCTTTAGAACACAGCTGATCAACCGTCTGCTTTTCACTTTTGAATGAAGTTCCAGTAGTTGCGGAGTGATATGAAAGACCTGAATTAGAAGCACAAACTCTGTTGCCATTGACAGCGGTCATTATTTTTTTCAGAGGTCCTTTAGTTGAAAATAATGACCGCTAGAACTTTGGGAAATCCCATTCAAGTCAACGGAGCGTTCTACTTGCATTATGTAGAGCCATGTAATAAAATTGGTTTACTTAGCCTACTGCAGTGCAACTGAGCTAAATGTCACAGTCATGTTACAATGTTGCTATGCTCTGAACATCCGTCAGGTCGCTAATTTGTACCTTCGTTGTAACGTGACAGTTCATTTAACTTCACAACAAGTTAGCAAATTAATATACAAGTGTGATATGGCCAAAAAACTGGAGCTACTTCATAGGTGTGCCAAAAATAATTTACGTTCTAAACACTTTATCACAATAGAAAATTCAACCAAGCAGTGGTAAGCAGTGGTAGCTCAAATTTTTCGCTGTGGACTTTCTTCTTGTTAATTTAACTTGGTTTAGATACATGAATAAACAATTATATACTTATGCATTGATGTTTGTTCCTCTAGGAACAGGCTACAAGGGCCATTTGAAAATGGTTAGTCTTCCCATTATCGACACTAAGAGATGCTCTGCTATCCATAATGTTAGTCTGCCAATCACAGAGGCCAAGTTGTGTGCTGGCGGAGAGAAAGATAAAGGTGTATGTGAGGTAAGCCCCTACATTACTCTTTCAGAGTTTTATCATTTCTTGAAGGATTGCCATGTTAATTTCTATTGGTGATTTTCTTGCAGAACGACTATGGTGGCCCTCTGGTTTGCCAGGAGCGGGAGAGCAAAGTCATTATGGGAGTGAGCATCCATGGGCGTGGATGTGGCATTGCCCAGAGACCAGCCATATTTGTTAATGTGCCTTTTTATGCAGACTGGATACGCAAAGTTTTTATACGCTTTTCTGAAGACAGAAACTATTAGACTCACAAACTCTTCTAGATTTTGTGTGTTTACCATAGAAGCAACCTCTGCTTTGACTGCCTGGTCATGCAGCAATGTATAGTTTATGTTCTTGCAATGACAAAAAGGAAATGAGTACTGAGATTTGTGCAGGTCAACATTCTTGTAATGCTCACAATGTAAACCCTTGTCACCATTAAGGGACTTTGATTAACGATCAATTTACACAGTATCTCAATGTTATTACAAGCCTCTAGTCTGCCATTTCTGTAAATATTTGTTCACAAAAATGCAAATTGAACTCCATTCGGGAGTAAAGTGTAGCCCCAGATGGGCTGTGTGATTTGTAACTGTACGTACACACCGCCGCAGACTTGAGCTTCCAAAGATTCAGGAAGTCATTCATTTTCAATGGAAGCCGACTTCTCTCAGCTGCAAGAAGCGGCAAATCCGTCAACTTTATGGTAATGAGCTATGACGCGGTTCAGTGACCAACGACCAGCAACCAATCGAATAGACGACCTTTAAATAAAGTATTAAGATAGAACATGATCGAACGTCAAATACTGTCACGTCAGAGCGGCCAAAGCGTCCAAAGCTTCCCTGTACTTTTTTGACAAGCATCCTTGTAGATAGATAGATAGATACTTTATTGATCCCCAGGGGAAATTCAAGGTCTCAGTAGCATACAGACATCACACACACATTCAGTAACAGCAGAAAAAAGTAATTAAAAGTATGTAATATAAAAAACACAACTAAGCAATAAGGACAGTAGAAGATAAAGAATATACTAAAATACAAATTATACTAAATAACACTTAATCTAAATCAATTCTAAAAACAGTATCCACATAGTGGGTGATTAATCAATCAAGAGGCGCTTGCAATGACTGAGGCAGGGCGACCAGAGCTTCTTTGGAAGCTCAAGTCGGTGGCGGTGTGTACGTACAGTAAAGCTTTATTTAATGGGCCATTAAAAGCATTCCCTGTGTTCAATTAGGTCTTATAGATCTTGCTTTCTTAAAGCAACTATATGTTTGTATGTTTTTACCAATTAAAAGGTTAATTTATGTGCAAACTAGTTTTGTGCTGCAAAGGAATGAAATGCTCGCACTCTGCTAAAACTCCCATATATTTAATGTGTTGCAACGTTTCGACCCGACTGGGTCTTCCTCAGGCAAAAAAGGAGGCCTGAGGAAAGACCCAGTCGGGTCAAAACGTTGCAACACATTAAATATATGGGAGTTTTAGCAGAGTGCGGGCATTTCATTCCTTTGCAGTTCTAGTTCCATTTGCCCTGCACCTCACCGGTGGGGATGTGCACACCTCCACTATTACTCATAACTAGTTTTGTAACATCCAGAAATTCATGTACAGTCACAGAAAGATGACCCCACATCTTTAAAAGATTGCCTTCTTTTTGAACAGAACCATCCTTTGTGGACTATACATGTTTAGCATGGCTAAACACGTGTGCTAGCCTGTAACCTAACAGACTTCATAGTGCCCCTTTTTATGAAATGATTCATAATGTGGCCATTTCTTACCACTCCTGTAGCATGCAGGCATTGCACACATGCTCATATGTTAATGTTTTCCTGCCAGTTTATTTCTGTGCATAGACGCTTCAAATAGGCCATGGCGAAGTCATCTTTTATTGATAATAGGCAGGTATCTCTGTTCTGAAGACTTTGGGAGCTTTTAATGACCTAAAATCCCTTGAGTATGGTGCATTAATATGATCTGTATGACCAACCGAATATGAAACAGTACTCTTCATGGCATAACAATGCACAAAGGAGCTGTACTCACAGAGGGACTACTTTCATTCCAGATTTATAGAGTTGCCTATAAATGGTATGGTATGGTATATGAGATTGGACAGATTTATGAGAAAGTTTTGTGAAGGAATCTGACTTGAGACCGGGAAATGCACTCTACATCTGTGGCATGAGCGGAGGAAGGTCACTGTAGCTTTATTAACTCTTTATTTTGTCTGTCTTTGAAATATTTGGACCAACTTCAAAAAATGTTTGGCAGGGACACTCAAGTTCCCACACATTTATCTCAGACATGTTTCCTCAAGAAACATCATCCCAACTATATGCAAAGTTCTTACTGTCTCACTTCAAAAGACTATAGGCTGTTTTGCAGCAAAGGGGTTTTCTAACCATATTAAAGCAACGCAATGCAGTAATTTCATCCATTTTCAACATACTGGGAAAACTGTTAGCACTACGGGGGTACCTTATTAGCCTAAAATCAATAAAAAAGGGTCATGCTCCTACCCGCAACATCAACATTGCATAGTGCAATACAGGCATTTCGGGTGTAATGTCAGAGACACCATTTAATTCAGGGCAGGGACATCCCTCTCCATTTTCAAAAAACTCCTGAAGACCCAGCTCTTTAGAGAACATCTCCTCTCATAGCAACACTTACAACAAGTCTTGCTGATCCTAGCACTCACCAGCCGTCTTAAACTGACACGTAACTGTTAAAAACAGCACTCACTGATGCACTTATTTTTACTGTACTCTAATGTTTTTTAAATTGTCCTAAAATTGTTGAGAATTGCTCTAAAACTTAAACTGTTTACCATGTTGTTAGTCGCTTTGGCTAAAAAAGCGTCAGCCAAATGTAATGTAATGTAATGTAATTCTCTGTATTGTTAATGTCAAAATTAGTTTGAAGTTGATATTTTAAGGTGAAAGAACTTAATTACATTGCCTTAGTTATGCAAAGTTAATGCAAACAACATATTTTGGTTTTTAATTCATTTATGTATTTATTGTTGACAACTTTTTTATAAATCAAATATGTGTGAGAATCTTTTTGTGACTGAACATTTTTGCAATTACAAACAAACAAATACTGTATTGCATATGTGCTGTTGCTGTACAGTGTGAGTGTAGCACTTGGCCGCTTCATCTACAGTAACAACATATAAGAGTAAGAACATGAGATTCTTCATTGTGGGGTTGATAAAGGATTATTTTATCTGGCCACAGTTATTTGGTGGGTTTAGTGGGTCAATTAATGATAAAGCATCTTAACATTACAGCATTTCTTTTATACAAAAGCTAAGACTTTGGCTAAGTGTACTATATACTGTATATTGTATGTGTGTAGTTCCTTTAGTCTTCATAGCAACTAACCAACAAAATATGATTCCTCAACTTCATCATGACCTTTACAGACAAGCAGTTGGTACTGTAGGTCTCACAGAACATGTTCTCATATGGAAACAGGTAATATACAGAACATCACAAAGGTTTGGGAAATGGAACCTCTCCATTAATATGTTGGTGGCATAAAGGTCCTCTTTAATGCCTTGTCACTTGTCAATCAAATCTCCACTTGTCAGTCAAAGCGATTCTGTTAGTATGGTTCCAAGATCTGTCATCATTGAAATGAGCCAAAGAGAGTCTGCTCATTTTGGGGATGCCCAAATGAAAATGTTGGCTGAAAAGAGTGATAGTGGGCCCAACACAATCCGGTACTATTCTCTGAGAAAGTAGTTATTTCAGAAGGATCAAACTGGAAATATTTTCTGCCTATATGAGAAGAAGACAATCTGTTATCCTGGTGGTAGGTCTGGGATAGAGTTGTCTTGTCATCATGCAGTGATGCAGGTCCTTCGGACAGATGAAAGAATACTGACATCATACATTTATACTACAAAGTCAGAAAATGACAATTAAACTGAGTAGTCTAGGATGCGCTTTTCCTGTTTCACATGTAAACACAATAAGATAATTGTATTTACGGTAATAACATAAACATGTGTAGATTAATATCATTGTAATATTTGGTTCCCCACCCTTTCTGCAGTTGTGCATGCACCCATTTCCAAACAGAAAACCCCTATTTACCGGAACTTGTTGGCAGTTATGCACATGGGACTCTTAGCAAAAAGATCTGTCATTACATTTGTGTGCAGCACTTCAGTATATAGTTTTTCATGAATTTGAAGCTATGCCCTAAACAGTTTCCAGTCTTAGAACATTATCATCAAAGAATCTCAAATACATCGGAGTAAACTTCCCCATGTGTATTACAAATGCAGTATATTTCATAGGAGTCCACAACATACCATGGGATGTACAGTTGTTTTGCTTGGTCTGACTCTCCCTTCTCAATTTGGCTCTTCTATTTGAGAACCACACCTGTATAAAAGAAAGAATCCCTTCATCAGAAGCCTGGTGTGTTGCTGTGGTAATGTAACCTGTCAAATTCTACATGATATTACCTTTATGGTGTCCTCTGGTACACTGATTTGTATCGCTATTCTTTCACGAGCTAACATATCTGGATAGTGATTGTGATGGAACTCTATTCCATGCATGGGGAGAGAGAGATGAGATCAATCAGTTCAATCATGATGCACAAATATGAATCAGAATCAGACACTGCTGACTGACATCTCATCAACCAGTATTGCAGGGGATAATATCACACGTTCAAAATACTTCAAATCAGAAATAACCTATGTTCTCATCATTGCAATGGTGAAAAACTGATCGAGTTCCATTTAATGTTTTGTCAAAAAAATGAGTCACTTATAAAGAAGTCTGGGAACCTTGCTCGAGAGCCTCTGCTTGTTTAGGGCTGAAACTGGTTCTATTCCGTTGTTGGGTACTGCTTGGATGATGGTTAGATGACTGAAGAACAGCCAGGTGTTCTGTCCCAGATACCTCACTCCCCTGACCTGGTACAGCATTCACAATTTCTGCAAGAAAGACACACACAAGGTGCAGGAGGACTTTCTGAAAGATGTGAACTATTTATTGCTTTATCTTTAAGACTGTGCTGTTCACCTGCATAGATGGCATTTGAGGCAAAAGTGTCAGTCTTCATCTTTCTCAGAATTCTATTGATGGAGGAAACCTAAAAAGCAAAGGCACCACTGAAATGTGCATTTCTCTTTTTGTCCCATGTTATTTTTTCTTTCTAGTCTATTCTTTAACTTACACTTGGGATTTTCTCAGCTTCATATGCTCTTGCTGCCAGAAGTCTTTGCCGAATTTCCCAAGCAAAGATGTTTGGACTCGCATTCTTGTGTTGAATAATTGTTGATATTACATCAGGTGTGAGCCTCCGAGGTCTACTTCCTCCAATAGCCTTTGGGCAGAGCATCCCGGTTTTCTTATATCGGTTGAGTATCTTGCTAATACAACCACTGGATACCTACAAAAATGTAAATATATAAAACATAACGGTTGTTCACTAACTGACAGCATAACTACACACCTACACAAGACATGAGCTTATAGCAAACGTGGATTCTTTGAAATGAATATATAAATATGTATTTGAATGGACAACATTGTGAGAAAGCATAGGGTAACCATTTAGACAATATTTTTTACTCACTTGGTCTTGTTAACACCCATAGTCTTCACAACAAACTCTTAACACTGAAACATCATTATATGCATTGCCATTTGGCCAAAGTGTACCTTAAGAATCTGTGAGATCTGAGAAGGTCTCACACCCTCTGATGCTAGTTCAATCATCATCCTGCGCTTGTAAGCAGGTAGTGGTCGGCCGTTTAGAAACACACCACCCAGCTGATTGATGCAGTTGTTTCCTGCATTAAAAACGACAAGAGAAACGTGTGAAAGATGCATTTACGCGCACGCATGACATTTTGGCATAATAAATAAATAATGTTACCTTCGTTTGTCGGATCCATGTCAGTGCAGCACATGGTTGTAACCAAGATTAATACAATGAATGACCTCGTTCTTTAGATAAATGTACTCCTAAAAGAACGTTAAAAACCCTTTTTCAAAAACGTTCTGATAGACTGTGAAAATGCTAACTTAATTCCTTGAAAGGGACAGTGAAAATCCTCCCCACGAACCTGTGCGCAACGCAGAGTTCACCAGCGTCTCCATTTAGCCCCGGAGCGCGAGATTTCTGATATAGGCTGGGGCAACACGCTCTTATCTGGATGACGCTTTGTCAGATATGGGAAAAGTAAATATTGGATGCAATCTTTTACAGACCTGTTCCCGTGCTGACTGGATTAGGCTATTATCTTTGCTTATAGCCACACAAGCATCTTCCTCACTCTGTGGAGGAACAATACTGTTATAAACCTCACTGCCACTTTTGGTGACATTTTCTAAACAGACAGAAGTAGGCTAGTCAGTGGATTATGTTGGACTAGACTAATTGACTTCTTTTCTGCATGTGGCATTATGAACTTGCTCTCTCTAGAGGAACATTATCTTTCTCCTTAACACTTAGGGTTATGATATAGGCTAAAGCGTGCTGATGAACGAAGTATAATTCATTTTCCTTATGGCTATCATATTTTATCACAAGAAAATTCCTTAAGAAGACCCAACACATTATGGCCTTACAAAACACTGAGATACAAAACACTGACCATAGCCTGTGGCATATGATGGAGTTGTAATAAGCCTACCAATTTGGAGTCAGCTTTATGCCCCCAGAGAATAACGATATGAGAAACTAACAAAGTATAAGCCTCCTGTGCAATGATGGTCTAAAACATAGAATTAAATCATAGGTAGCATAGTCATGACGCTAGAGTTGCGTGGTCACGTGACTCCAGCATTATTTCTGATAGTGGCGTTGCATGCGAATTAGATGCTTTCTTTTTTAAACAAACATTTGAAAATCTGTTCCACAGTCAACTGCCATATGGTAAAGTGCTTCTGATAAATCATAAATCGATAACTTTGTCTTTTTATTGCATATTCTTTCAAGCATGAGTAAATAGAGGCGGAGAGCAAAATATCAGGCTCAATTGGGATATATTTATAAAATAAAGAGTCTAAAAAGACCTCGCAGATGTCCCTTGTCTGGCCTGTAGATAAAATGTGTTGTAAACGTTATATTTAAATATTTGAAGAGCAAATATTAGCGAATGAGAATATACACAGGCCTCGTCTTTCTGGCTGTTTAATGACTAATTGGGGATCATTAGGTAGGTCCACACAGATCGAAGTACTGTAGAAATATAGGATGGTTTTTAAAATGCCATATGGTCCAAATTATATATTAACCACTGGTTACCAGATAATAATATTTTCATCGTTGGGTGCTTTGTATGTAGAGGACAAACATTCTGAACACCATTATCTCCTTGCCGACGGAGGAAATAGGTAAATAAAGTATTTATTCACAAGAACATAGTGCCCACGCAGTAGAGAATGTACTTTATGACTCACTTTATTAGTCGGAACATAAGTTAATAAAAGCAAGCACTGACTGCAAGGGAAATAGCCAAGCACACCTGGTGCGCAAAAGCCCGAGGGACTTCTATTGACTGTTCAACGTCTTTGTCTTAAGGGAAAATTTGGGGTCTGTACACACAGACAGTAATTCAAATAAATAAAAAAACATTTTTTTCTGACGGATGCGTTTGAATTTGGGATTTTTGAAGCATAAAACAAAACAAAGGGCTAGTATATTTTTCGCGTAAATGGGTACCTAAATCTACCCAAAGCGCACAACGACACAATTCGATATTCGTGATTAAACCAACCGTTTCCTGAGTAAAAACATACAGTACCAAAATAAACAGTTTTACGTTTTAATCAACAAAATGATGATGGGCATTTCCCAACAATTCCCCCCAAAATCTCGTTAATTTTCCATCGTTCGCATGGTCCCAGGAGAGCTATGTTAGACCTTTTGGCTAACCACCCAACACGGTCACCTTAGGACATCAACTATGGAAGGAAGAAAAGTAATAGAATCATCACTCATACAAACCACCTTCACGATCAGTAAGCCAATATCTTTCACAAACAACAGCATAAGCGCACTCAAAGTTCCCCTTAACATTTTTTCAGACACAGACAGGTGAGTTAGATGCGCTAAATTCAATCCAGGGGCGAAGGGCGAGAACAGTCATTCCACCTTTGCGCATAGCCTACCTAAGCTACAATAACAACTTCGCGTGTTCTCTCTTTTAAACTATTGTCTTACTTAAGCAAAATCATGTTTTAAACTGCGGCGTAATATGTTCATTTCTGTCAAAATTCAAAATCAAGGCTTGATGTAAATAAGAGCAAATTTCTGGACTACTACGTCAAGTTAAAAATGTCGTCTTGGTATAGCAATCTGCCTATCTGCAGCTGTCACTAGAATGAATAAAAGGGAAAATATCCCGTCATAGTTAAAACGAACTAACATTTTCTATGCAGGCATACATTCCAACACTCCCATTCCTATTCCTAGTAAATGGCGTCATCTAGTGATTAGTTCTTAACATCACTTTTAGAGTTTCTCAAATTCCTATTTTTTTTTAAAGCATGTTCAGCAAATTATTTTGAAACGTTCAGTCTTTTGCAAGTACCTAATGGTAGATATTTACGCCTATGCCACACAGGTTGAGGGCATGGATTGCAATTTCTGTAATGTTTTGGCATATTGTTGACAGCCATTGTTTTTCTGTGGACTACTAATGCTTGTTATAGCAGTTCTTGTGAGCCTATAGGCAACTCAGTGATACGAGGTAAGGTGGATATATGCATTCCAACATGTTACGATATTAAAAGTATAGGTTATGCTTAGTGTCAGTAAGTCACGTGATTTGAATAGCCGTATTATATCACTACTGGGCTACAGCATTTAGCCCACTGACTGCTCACTGTGTATGCTGACGTGTCGTACCTCTCCAAGTACCGGATACTACTATTACCATTTTTCTACGTCATGAGGTAATGAGCCTATTTAACTTAGCGTGGGTCTTTGATGACCCCGGAAGAGTAATAGTTTGACGTGTACATTCAACGCATGGGTCCGTATGCTTCCGGTTAAGCTTGTTTGATCAGCAGTGCTCAGTCTTTTACCCCTCTTGGCTTTCAGTGAAACAGTCACATAGGGCTCCTGGTTCCTCACCTGTCTCCCCTAACGGTGAACTTAAACCCACGGACATGGCATCATCGGTCTCGGCACACGCACAGTCTAACCCGGCTCCTGCTCCGGCACTCCAGAGAGGAATCGTGAAGATGGTAAGACCATATGGACACATAAAGTGTTGGGCTAAGGAATTGCTAGCTAGCTAACGATAATTATATAGCAAATAGCGGGTAGTCAAAGGTGGGTCGCAAATTGAGCTTTTGCACTGATTCAACCACTACATGTAGTTAGACGTACTTTCATGAACTTTTCATAGGCGTATAAATCCACTCCTGCCAACGTAGGAGACCTCACTCCCCCAGTTTCATGGCTAATGTCAGAGTGGATTGAAACGAAGTAATCAAGGATCTTTGCTAACGTTATGCTTGGGAAGATTCAGCAGTCCAAGCAGACTGTTCAAGACCAACTAACGTCAACTAGAATTCTCAAGCTTCACATAGGTAAAGTTAAGTGTTACGTTAACATTAAACATGGTAACGTTAGCGTATCCAACCTAGTTATTTGAATGCGCAACGTTACTTTGTCAGACATAGTTTCTCTTGAGTTTATAATGACCTTTGAAACGTCACCACTTCTGTATTTCTTCACTTTGTTCAAAACTTCAAGATTGATACCTAACGTTACCTTAACCAGTTTCTAACGGTCTGTTGAGAGAAATCGATTGTAACGTTAACGTTGTTTAACTACGTTAACTTTATATTAGCCTCCCCTTAGTCAGTGATATTACTTAAGAAATATCTGTCACTGATGCTGACGACTCCTCACATAGCAGCATGTTCACTGATTTAGCGTCTGATATGCACACACACCGTGATGTATTGGTGAACTAGCATAGCTTGCTAACCCAAACCAAAGTGGTCCATTCCTGACGTTAAGCTAAAGTTGTCTCTCAGCGACAGCAAGCCTACGGACCATGTTTTTACCTTGTCCACGTAGAAAATGCCTTGCACTGTCTGAACAGTGACATGGACCAGAGGATAACACTGTAGAATAATCAAAGTTCATGAGCTGTAGCCGCTATTTCTTTTGCTTTTTAGAAGACTATTCGTGTTAGCGCCTTTAGGAGAATACCTTTTGGTAGTCAGCCAACATCTGCCATACTTGCTATTATAGTCTTAAAGCGTTTCAAACGTTAATCGGAATTTCATCAGTTGGAATCAGTGCATATTTGAATGGAGTGGAGTAGAAATGGCTTCATGCACTGAGATAGCGTCTCAGGGTTAGTCAAGAGTTTTCTACTGTTTACTTATCCCGAGTCTTGAAAGGACTGTTTGAGACTACAGCTGGAAACTGACACGTAGGCCTAATCTCGCAGCCTCTGAGCCTCTATCTCTGTAAAGCTAGCCATAGCTATACATTTTGGAACTCAGAAGCACATTTTGGTGAAGGCTAGTTGAAATTGCAAATGAAAAACACGAGTTTCTAGTATGTGTATGAATTAGTATGGAATATATGTATGTATGTATGCATGCAGATATGATGCTCGGCATAAGTTCAACTGCTAATCAGTAGCATTTATGCTGTTTCTGGTTTTGCTTTAGCTAGTTAAGCATACATATTTCATGGTCTTTAATGGAAATACACAATCATATTAATGATGGAATGAGCCTGTAACTTAAGCGTGAGTATAATAACTTATGATGATGTTTTGTTGTAAAAGGTTGATGTCATCTTGATACAGCATTCTGTGAAATAAAAAGTAAACAGGCCCAGCATGTGTTGAATGAATAGCCATTCATGTGTTCTTCATATTACTTGATAAGACTATCCAGCCTATTGTTACTAACAGCCAATGTTACCTTTGTGTAGAAGACAAAATCACAAAAACTCCATGGCATGACCTCTATTTCTGATAGCTGGTGAAAAGTCAAACTGCATGGGACTGACAGGGAATGTTTTTTTAGGTTTTCTTTGTTTTTTGTTGTTTTACCTTAAAGGTGAGGTGTTTGCAACTACATTACCTTTTATCAATCCAGTTGTAGAAGGCCTAGTTCCCAACCACAATTGATGAACTGTCCTACTTGTGATTGTTTTTAGACATTGTAGAGGTTTCATACTGATGCCACAGACTTTGTGGCTGGTGCTACACATCTATTTACTTTGTAGCACTGGTGCTACTTGAAAAAAAAAATGGTAACATACAGCCCTGTTATGTGGTAATTTCACAGGTGTTGTCTGGATGTGCCATCATTGTTCGGGGTCAACCTCGAGGCGGACCACCCCCTGAGCGCCAGATAAACCTGAGTAACATCCGAGCTGGAGCATTGGCCCGCCGAGCTGCCCAGAGCCAGCCAGATTCTAAGGACATTCCAGATGAGGTAATTGTTCTTTTTACTGCCATCTATTTAAGTGTCAGTATTACCTTTATATTAGTATCAGTTAAATGTTAAGAACAATTGGATTAATGCCTTTCTGTTAACTTTGGAATCAGTAATTCTAGCATCTCTGCATCCAGTTAGCCTGACAGAAATCGCACACTGTCAGATTTCTTTGACTAGAATCACTTGTCACAATAGCTATGGCCGTTGTTTAGGCTACACATAAACTAATGTAATACTGTGTGATTTACATGTCCTATTGCTTGGATTGTAAACTACTCTAGACTACAATGGAACTGATGTCTCATAGCATATTTAACTCTACTATTATGGAGGTTAGAGGTGTAGTCAGTGGTTTTAGTGGTGATCATATTGCAATGAATGCCACCAGGCCTATGGAACAGGAAGAATTGACCTCTTAAGTAGAAAAATTGGCAAGTTCTCCTGTGTATCTGTCTTTTATAATTATGTTTTTTTTTAAATATTTAAGATAAAAAGGACGGAGCAGTGGACAACTCCCGTTAAGATTCAAACCATTTGAACGTCCCATGAGGACGGAGCAGTGGACTACTCCCGTTAAGATTCAAAACATTTGAACGTCCCATGATTTCCTGCAGTGGTTTTGGAGAATAACCATAGCTGATCAATCTATCCGTTACTCCACACATCACATTGGTGTAAGGAGGGAAAGTAGGATTATTAGGAAGTCAGTGCATCACTGCTGTCAAAACACGATTAAGAAAAACTCCTGCATGCCTCATTCTCCAGGAGGGTTGATTTGCCTACTCCAACGGGCTTTTCACAGGCCTTCCTGAAAAGACCATTAAACAGTGTCAAGTGATGCAGCACTGCAAAATGCAGCAGCTAGAGTTCTTATGAAAATGAAAAGAACTGACCACATTACTCGAATACTTAAGTCCCTGCAGTAACTTTCAGCAAATTACAGAATTGCACTCCTAAAGCAGTCCTGTGATAGAAGGGGACCAAACTACTTATCAGACATATTTCAGCAATACAAACCTGTCAGATCTCTCAAATCACAGAAGATATGCTTGTTGGTAAAATCTGCTGTCAGAACTAAACTTGGTAAAGCAGCTATACAGATCAGCTTTGGAACCAACATCCAGATGTAATCAAAAATGTCAAAAATCTAGACTTAAGGCCAAACTGTCTAGATACTTTCTTCTTGCACTTACTTTTGATCTGTGTTTTATTTCCTTTACCTATGGACCTCACTATCTACTTTTGAAACTTACTTACATTTAAAACTATTTTTATTTAGTACTTTTATGCTTTTATTTACTATAATTTACTATTCCTTGAAATAATCTTGCGTTGTCCTCCGACCCCTCTAGTAGCATGCTGTGTCTATTTCTCAACAGTGCTTTTCTTCTGTGTTTTAGCCATGGGCTTTCCAGGCACGGGAGTATCTGAGGAAAAAGTTGATTGGAAAAGAGGTGTGCTTTACTGTGGAGATAAAGACCGCCCAGGGGAGGGAGTATGGTGTGGTCTACCTGGGAAAGGGTAAGATATTGCATTAGTAAATAAAACAATTAACAAAACATGTAGTGGATGTCTCACACTCACAGTCAGGCATCCAGTACAACGACCCCTCTTATTTTCAGGCAAGCAGCTCAGCCAGATGGCTGTTTACTCTACAGATTTATTCATTTGTTTTGTTAGATTTGATATGGTTATTTTCAGCAGGTGATTTGTATGCCTGATGCTGAAGTGACTCGATCAAAATAGAAGTATGTCAACCAGCAGAGAAAAATTAATGCTTTGTCAGCGTATTTTGATGACAAAAGATTTGATTCCAGTCAGGCTTGAAACAAAATGCCTATGCTGTGTTGGATGTTTGCTCAGATTTCCGCATATACAGTATGTAATCTAGAGTCTAGTCTTATCTAGTATCATCAGACTTAATCAAACTGAGATCTGTACACATGCTCACTTGCCTGTTAAATACTACTGATGTTCTGTAGCAACTTTTCTATCCATTATGCTCCTGTTAAATGATCAAAATTAGAAATAACTCTCAGTAGGATGTGCCACAAAAACATTAATGTTAACAGTTGTTATAAGTACTCTAGGGACCTGAAACTGACCTTCCTGATCTCTCCATGTAACTGTTTCTGACCCAACTTTACCTATTTCTTGCCATCTGCAGACACATCAGGAGAGAGCATTGCAGAGTCTTTGGTGAATGAGGGTTTTGCCACAGTCCGTAGAGAAGGCATCAGAGGCAACAAGTGAGACTCATTATGTTCTTTATATTGTTACTGTCTGTATAAGTCAAATGGCACTAAAAATATATTAGAACAAAGAAGGAATGTCTTGCTTTGCTAGACCTGTTCTTTCTGATCATATCTACCAGCAGATGGCAGTGTTGTTCAGCTTATTAACCTCAGATGCTAGATGGGGAAAACATTCAGCCCAAACATATCTTCTGAATATCTGATTTTGGATCACTGAAATTTTAACTTGTTCTCAAAAATCCCCTCATGTTGTGTGTTTTGCTGATTAGATATCTAAAATTTGTCAGTTGAACGTTAAGCTGGGAACAGTGCCAGTCATTATTTGACCTATCTCCCACTAGTCCTTTTTCTCTCTTCCTGTCTCTCACAGAAACACAGTTGATTAGATTTAGATTTACACCTAGATTGACCCCACTGACTGTGGAATATGGCAGCCCTCCTCTGCCCAAATAGAAAGTAACGTTAGACTCTGATTAATGATTGAAAAACTTCTCCTGCCATGCATCTCCAGCTAATGATTAGTCCCCTCTTTGTGCAACTGACTTTTCTGTGACTATTGCTAAACAAACAACATCCATACTTATTCATTCAGTTATTTGGACTGCCAATGAGGGTGTTTGGTATCGTACTTCATAAACATTTCATCCTCATAACATTTCATAAATGTTTTGCTATAAAGAGAGTTAGTTGTGAACTATTCAGTATTTGGACATGAACAAAGCTAAAACGTCTATCAAAGCTCATGGAGTACACTGATTGAAATTGTAGTTATTATGAATAGAGCTCAGTAAGCTATGTCCCCAGCCATTATAAGTGCAATTCTAAATGTATACATTTCCCTTCCAAAATTAATGAAATATGTAAGTCTCTAGTAAAAATGAAGTTAATATTTTCTAGGTGTAGACATGGAAATCACAGATGTTTGACTTGAATAATTAAGTAGATTAGTAAATGCCTGTCATCTTGGCAATTTGCTGGTAGTGTAGTCCAGAGGTGGGGAAAAAAGTCACTATTTGGCAAGTCACAAGTAAGTCCCAAGTCTTAGCAGTCAAGTCAAGTCCCAAGTAAAGACAGAGAAGGGCAAGTCGAGTCCAAGTCCAAGTCACATCAAAGTCGAGTCCAAGTCCAAGTCCCAATCTTTTTCAAGTCCTGAACAAGTCATCAGGTACTCTTCACTTAATAATGCCATTATTAGACTATCGATCATATTTTTAACACATCAATCTAATCTACAGTATTTTTTTTTATAAATGCAGATTAAAATATGTTCAATGTTTCTGTCTTGAAATCTTTTACGATATATGCATGCGCATACCTGTGAAATATACGCACGAGCATGCCCGAGTAATCTGGACGAAACAGATACGACTGATGGCATTTCACTGTGTTAGGCCACAGATTTGCCTGCAATCAATTTATTAGGCTGTCTGCCAGTGGCGACTTATAAGGGAAGCCAAGGTCATGGTTAATGATTACAATAAATGGTGACGAGAAGAAGTGTCTCACAGGCTACATTAGTAAATTGCTGCGGTTAAATATTTTACGTTTTTGTGATTAAAAACTACATTCTCTCCCTAAAGACTAAAGCTTCTTATATGGCATATTAAATACAGCATAAATCATAATATTACTGAGTAACCACAAAGGTAAAAGTAAAACAGCAAAGCTACTATTTATTTAATGTTGGTCCTTCCTCTGTCTCTTGGTTCCCTACACACAGTGCATGATGCGTGTGGTGGTAGCAGCATCACTGATCACTTTGCTCTGCCTGCTTATGTCCACTATGTGTTTTGTTTTTTTCGTCGCGGAAGTGAAAGCATCGCTGGGCTGGTCCACAATCAGGAAATTTATTTTTTGATTTTTCGAGACATGTCAAGTCATTACAAGTCAAAGAGGCAAAGTCCGAGTCAAGTCTCGAGTGAATAGTATTCAAGTCCAAGTCGAGTCGCAAGTCATACCGAATTTTATCAAGTCAAGTCTGAAGTCATTGAAATCATGACTCGAGTCTGACTCATGTGACTCGAGTCCACATGTCTGGTGTAGTCTCAGGCCCAAGAACTGAATTTGCTCCAAAGTGGAACTCACCCTATGTATTCAGAAGTTTATTAATCAGTTTTGGTGAAGCATTAAAAGATAAGATTGCGTTATTCTTACAGAAGATATCATCTTTAGTCTCCATCATAGAAGACATGGGAGTAACCTATGTGTATGTGATATGTAAAAAACAGTATTCTTTGCATGATTTGGTTGATTGCTCAGCATAGCCAATAGCTATCCTGAATATTCCTAATTCTTCTAAAAAGATTGCACATAAAAACACCTGTCACCTTTTATAATGCGCTTTCTTTATTGTTGTAGCTTTGGTAACAGTTCTGAGTGAAGGCTTTGCTTCCACTAAAACCTGGAAGGCTGATCTCTCTGCCAAAGGTTGAGTTACTATAGACTCAACGACTGTTCAGTGTAGTTTAATCACCTGGTGAGTTCATGGTGTGAATTTAAAGAAGGGCACTCAAGCTGAAGTGCTTGGAATTTCACAACTTGCTAAAGGTGTGGCATTTGTTGTACAGAGTTAAAAAAATCACTGCATTTCTGATGAGGTTTTAAGCAGAATTGATGTGGCTGGTGCTCTAGTATCTTTGGGCATGTGTTCCCTTCTCCAATTAGAACACACTGCTCCATAACACACCGCCTCTGCTCTGTGCACTGAGTGGGTTTTAATTGAGTTCCTCTTTCTTTCCTTGTTTTTGTACTTGTAAAAAGTGAGAGAGAGATTTGCAAGGAGCCCTTTCAGAAGGCATGAAAGCCCTCTTATCCTCGCTGTGATGGAACCCCATTTAAAATCTTTTGACAAACTTCAGCAAAATTGTAATTTGGCTTTCTAACCAGTGGAATGAATTGAGACATAAGTTGGATATTGATATACAATTTGGAGTAATGAAAAGACTGTGATCTCAAGATGTCTCTGTGGAGTCTTTCTAGTTACACACTGAGCATGGCAACACAAAGCAATGCATAATTGCACAGAAAATCGAGCATCTTCTGAAAACATACAATGTGTTGTCGTATATATTTTTTAATAAAAAATGTTGGCCGGAAAATATGAACTCGGTGTGCAAAGGCCTTTACTCTGTTTCAGACCATACGGTAGATTCTTTCACACCATCTATTCAGACTGTTTTACCAATATTTACTGATGCATTTCAGTGATCTATTTGGTTTTCTTGCATTATTTATACACACCTTCACACACACACAAGTATACAGTGCTGCTTGAACGTTTATAAACCCTTTCTAAGGTCATTTTTTTGTACGTTTTTTACAAAAAATGAAAGTAACCTTATTAAATGTACATCCAAACCCCAATTTGTAAAGCGGACCTTCCAAATAATAGACAGAAACAAATGAAAGTTATATATTTTCATTATATATATTCAACAAAAGTGGTTTAGCTCACAAAAACTCAAAATATGACATGCACGAAAATACATGGGCAGCCGTGGCCCACTGGTTAGCACTCTGGACTTGTAACCGGAGGGTTGCCGGTTCGAGCCCCGACCAGTGGGCTGCGGCTGAAGTGCCCTTGAGCAAGGCACCTAACCCCTCACTGCTCCCCGAGCGCCGCCGTTGTAGCAGGCAGCTCATTGCGCCGGGATTAGTGTGTGCTTCACCTCACTGTGTGTACACTGTGTGCTGTTTCACTAATTCACCGATTGGGTTAAATGCAGAGACCAAATTTCCCTCACGGGATCAAAAAAGTATATATACTATACTATACTATACATGAAGCCATGTAGTTAATAGCTTGTGGCACCTCCTTTTGCAGCCCTCACTTCAACAAAATGTCCTCTGTATCCATTAACCAGTGACTCGCATCTAGTTTTGGGACTTTTTGCCCACTCCTCCTTGCAGAAATCAGCCAGATGAGAGGTAGGAGGGTCAACTGGCATGTACTGCCCGCTTTAGATCTAGCCAAAACATTTCTATCGGATTGAGGTCTGGACCTTGACTATTCTAATCCAGAGTATGAATTCTCTTTATCTTAAGACACTCTATGTATATTCTGAAGTACAAAGGTATGTTTTGAATGTCCTCAGTGGCTAGTAGGATTGACAAGTGTTTACTTCCCCTTCGTATGACCATACCACAAGTTAATTAGTTGATGGGCTTTATGCTATCTTACAAAATGTAACCTGTACCCTTCAACATGTAAACTTTGTTTATTCTTATATTTTTCCGTTTTTTGGTCTGTCCTATTTTGTTTTGGAGAGCCAAGCATTTACTTCAATTTCTGTTTGTCATAATCTGTGTGTGTGTGTGTGTGTGTGTGTGTGGGGTGTGTGTGGCCTTGTACACTGAAGTCCTGATCAGGCCAGGCTGTGTGATCTGGAGGACCAGGCGAAGGCTGCTAAGAAGGGGCAGTGGTCAGAGGGGGGCGGCTCCCACACCATCCGAGACCTGAAATATAGCATTGAGAACCCCCGCAACTTTGTGGACTCGCTGCATCAAAAACCTGTCAATGGTGAGGCACTTACCTCCATTCAGCCATTCAGTACTCCACCCACGCTGTTCAGCTATGCAGTACCTGTCCACTCAGGTGTTGTAATTCAGCAGACGCACAGATAATCTGAAGGTTGTGTTTCATCCTCGATGAAGTCACATATTTTATTTATTATTTTTTTTTTTGTTTTGTTTGTTTGGTTATTGATTTTTATATTTAATATTGATATTATTATCCTTTTTTACATGTACCTGGTCATTCATTTAACATTACCATTATTACTGTAGTCAGTCATGTGTTTCCCTTTATGGAATCTAGACCTTTCTAATTAGCTAGTGAAACATAACAGACTATGTTAGTAGTAATGTAAACAATACAAAAACTATACATTGATGTATGAATTGCAGTATAAATGTAAAATGTTTGTCTGGATCCTTGGTTTGCTCTGAAAAGATAGATTGTTTCAGTGGCTGTATGAATATCTCTTTCTTTTTTTACTCTTCCTAGCCATTATTGAGCATGTAAGAGATGGCAGTGTGGTGCGAGCTCTTCTCCTACCTGATTATTACCTGGTTACAATCATGTTGTCTGGTGTCAAGGTAAGTTAAAAACCACTTGCTTGCCATCGGTTGTTTCCTGATTTCCCTAGAAACAGTTTTTTTTCTAGTCCTCCCCTCTTACTAGTAGTCCTTTTACTTCATCTCTTACAAGTTACCGTTGTTTGTATGTGCATATCCAGTGTCCAACGTTTAAACGAGAGGCAGATGGCACAGAGAGCCCTGAGCCGTTTGCTGCTGAGGCAAAGTTCTTCACAGAGTCACGCCTTCTTCAGAGGGATGTCCAGATCATCCTGGAGTCCTGTCCCAATCAAGTCATCCTTGGTACCATCATGCACCCGGTATGAATGTAGACCCAGATCAGTGGTCCATCCATTTTGTTCTACTCCTTTTGATAAATGTTTTTAATCAGTTGATACAGAGATGTGCTTAGAGCAAGCCAGGTACAGAGATAAGTTCATATATGCATCAGGGCAAGCACTATGAGATCTGTTTATGTGCCAATCCAATAAGTGGTCCTGATCCAAGATTATTGCCCCCTGTATTGGAAGTTAGTGAGATGCCAATGCATATATTTTCCATGTCCATTTTACGAAATGAAGAGGTGCAATATAATTTGGGCTCGATTTGTTTTTTAATTTTTTATTTTTTTTATTTTAAATACATGTATGTGTTGTGTATTACAGAATGGGAACATCACAGAGCTACTGTTGAAGGAGGGTTTTGCCCGTTGTGTGGACTGGTCTATGGCTGTCTACACTCAGGGTGCAGAGAAGCTTCGAGCTGCCGAAAGGTCAGTATTTCACTCTACAGAAATGAATAGCACAGCCATGATATCAGGGTGTCCGCGGGGGTTTAAAAAGTATTAAAAGGTAGTAAATCAACTTAGCAAAAATGATGGGCACTAAAAGGTATTAAAATGTTGTAATCGTGATTTTACAAGGTATTACATTTCGTAACAAATTTTAAACAATATATATACAAATTGCCACTCCTCCTTTAAGTGTTGTAGTAGGCTAGCCTAATATCACGGACAAAGTAATAACTCACTTGCACATAGTTAAGGCACAACACCCAAAGTCATCTTGAAATTGTTTTGTTGTTAATCAGTAAGTTAAGTGCATCAAATCCTCACAGACCCTCTCATTCTTCACGATATCTACATAAAGGTTATGTAGCCCAAGCGAATCGGTGCATGTAATGCTAATGTTATTGGTCATTTTAAAGTGTTATTACAAACCAGATCAGTCACGTAACTTGACAGTGGAGTTAGTATGAAGGCAGACGTTTAAGTTAAACAAACTGCTTACTTATGACGTTTATTTCTGAATGTATAGTGTTCAGAACATGTACTAAGAAAAAAAAGCAGTTTTCCATCCTTCTCCATGTTTAGCCTAGCTATGGTTTTGCCACACCCACACGGTGCTGGAACTAGAACTTTGATGTCTACGGTGACAGTTCAAAATAAAAGTCCATTGACAGTTTGTGCACACAGAAGGTAATTTGTGAGCTGTAAGTGGGATAATAGACTCTGAAGTTTGCCTCTAAAAAGGACCCAAAGCTGTCATCTTTGCCCATATTAGGAGATCCTGGAGATAACCAAAGCTAACTACCTATTGCAAGTTGCACTCTCCCATGTAGTAAATATCAAAGTTCCACCAAGTTCTACCAAAGATCACAAAACCCACTCGAAGTCAAATTACAAAAGTGTGTAGGCTAACAGCTGTTTTGAGTCAAGGCTATATGTTTAGCCTATTGAATAACTTGATAGAGAAGACAAACCATTCTGTGGAATGATGCAGCATCGTATGAAATTTGCAATAATGTGAAAACAAACTCTGGTAGCCTACAGATGACATCACAATCTGTCTGCCACTTGTTGTCTGTATGTAGCTGATCAAAATGAAGTAAGCCTAAAGCTTTGAGTTAAGACTATATGATTAGCCTATTGAATAACTTGATAGAAAAGACAAACCATTTTGTGGCATGATTCATCATCATATGAAATTTGGTACAATGCGACTCAAAAATAGCCTCCGGTAACATCACACTCTGTCTGATCACGGTTGCATTTGTGGCATTCTGAAACGTCCTTAAATTCTGGATCATTATCGCTCCTTTCAATTTGGGACCTTGAAGTCGTAATTGTTGTTTGTTTATTCAAAGTGTAAAGAAGTCTGGGCTGCCGGTAGATATGGCTGTGTAGTCTGTGCACCGTAACATTTGTTCCTGAGACGGACAGAAAGACGTTCTTGTAATTAATAGATCGATGTATGGACCGCTGAGGTACACAAAAGATCATAGTGCTACGCATATATAGAAATTGTGATCAGTAGAAATTGCAGAGTGACCGTCTGAGGTTGTAATTTATAGATAGTTTATTACAAGTCACAAATTACAATTTAAGTCTTTGTTTAGTTAATGCAGTTGTGGTTTGTAATATGGGAATTGCGCAAGCATAATACACTCTGAGTATATTTTCATGTGTCTCTTTCAGGTCTGCAAAGGAGCGCAAAGTGAGAATCTGGAAAGACTATGTTGCCCCAACTGCCAACTTGGATCAGAAAGACCGACAGTTTGTTGCCAAGGTAGTAAGAATGGCCATATGTATGTGAGTGTATGAAAATACAGATGTGGATAAACTTGTTGGTACCCTCCATATAAAAGAGCTTACAATATTCTCTGGAAAAAGCACCTCTGGAAACCTCTGGTCTAAGAACAACTAAGCTCACTGTGTCAAATCGCTACTTAACTTTAAGCCACTGACTCAAAATATCATTATACTTTCATGCTGTTGAGGCCATCCTTAAAAATATTTTCGTTTGCCGTAACCCGACCGACCCTGTCAATTTAGAACCGACCCAAATATTTATTTTTTTCCCCTTTTAGTCCGACCGACTTGCCGGTTGTAAACTTGCGTTAATACCGACCGATTGTTTTTTTTTTACTCTAAACAACCAATACAAATGCAATAAAATAATATTTCTTTTAGTAGGCCCAAGTATTGTGAATATAAATTGCCTACATGCAAACGTGGCTCACTTAAAAAAAAAACCTGTGGCGTCATCTCTACACCATTTGGTTTTACACATGTCACACTATGGCCTACGCTTCGTTTCATTCACACAAACTGATAACGCTTTTACTTGGCACGAAGTTCTGGAAGAACTGTGGCCAGATCTTTTCTCATCCCTCCTCCCCCTAGTCTAACGGTGACCGTGTCGGAGTATTGAAATTGGTTGTGGTCTATTCAGCATTTCTCAAAATATGGGTCCGCAACATGGAGACTGCTGGTCCGCGGAGTCGTGGAGTGAAATTAGGCCCGGTGCTTCATCTGATAATTTGCTGCGCAGTTGATCAAGAAACCGCGGATCGACGAAAAAAGAAAACAAACGTTTCTGCTATCGATGTCATTAAACATGGAGCCCTACAATTAAGTGGTGGTATGAGCATTCATTCAGTGCGCGTCTGCGCGAGAGAAACTGAAACTAATCGATAACGTTGGTATCAAAGCTCCGCTTCAACCTGTTGGAAGGCTATTTATTTATTTAACGAAACTTAATAGAACGACGTTGTTTTTTGGAACTTCCTTAGAAACAGAGCAGAGACTGTATAATACACTGTATGGCATTGAGTATTGTATAGTCAAATTTCAATATAACGTGGCCAAGAGCTATTGTAGCCTTCTTTCTGGGTACATGTAGATGAGCCCTATGACCCAAAAGTCTGCCATGACCGGGCCTCAGGTCAAAGAAGTTTGAGAAAGGCTGGTCTATATAACCTGCATCAGAATGAGGTTTGCAATGGTGCGCCTGAAGGCACGGGTTGAAGACCCAGTCAGTTACGTCACGATATGCACATTTGTGTAAATTCATTCCTACGTAATCACCATGACCAAAATTGTGCTTTTTTTTTTACTTTGAATCTTAAAGGATGGCCTGAGGGGATGGTACTTTGTAAGTGTAAAGAAAGGGTATGAAAAGGACTGTTTGTGCAAACAGTGTATTACTTAATTGCTGCCATTTTGCAAGTACTACAGGCTAGATGGCATTGACAGGAAAAATAGTCTCCGTTCACCGCCATTTTGTGGTGTCCTTACAAGATGAATAAATAATCGATTATCACATCACAGTGCCATTCTTATTTAGCTTTTGGCGTAATCTGTGACCTTGTCTACATGTATCCAGCATTTTTCCCTTTTTGTTTCGAAAGGTATTACATCTATAGTAGAGATGCACCGATTGCAATTTTTTGGGTTGATTTCCGTATTTTCACAGAGTTTGACCTGCCGATATCGATTTTAGTCATTCCGATTTCATTTCTTTTAGCCACTTTTCAGCACACACAAATAGTTATTTTCTATCTTTTCTTTAATAGAACATGTTATAGAAATGTATTCAACTTATCAATAATGGATTGGCTGTTAAAAAAAAAAAAATGGAAATATACTCAAACTATAATGCTTCCCAGTGTGGGACATTCATTTCACACACTACTAATATAAATGCATTGTTATGGAACACCCATTTCCCCCCCCCCCTCAAATCCAATATCCAACTAAAACTACAAAAACAATTTTCATGATACATTTGAACATGCTACCATGGAACATATTTTCATATGCATTGATGCATTTATGGGAGGGTGAAGGAAAAGTGAGAGTAGACTATCACGCAAACACAGGGGAGGAGAAGTGCTAATAGCGATTGATTAGGTGCTCCACCATATAAAAACCGTGCACGTCTGTGTTGCGGTGAAAAACTTAAATCCAAATTCCGGTTAAATGTATCAATTATAGAAACTTTCAGAGACCGCTGATTTAGTGTTCAGAGCATCAGTTTTCTTCATTGTAGGCTACTATGTCAAAAGCATCTTTAACTTTTGTTTGCCTTTCTAATAGGCTATCGTATGTTAACGTTCACAACATCCACTTCCCAATCTGCTAGACCAGCGGTTCCCAAACTTTTTTTTCCTGCGGACCACCTTCTACATCCTGACTCGGCTCGCGTACCCCCACCATCCGACACATAAAAAAGTAACACATTCTATTCACGCATTCCAGGCATCATGTTTAATTAGCCGCCCTACATGATAACAAATAACAAAATCAAAATGTGCAACTGGTCTATGTGCTCTCATGCTAAAAAAAACGTGGAGAACATTAGACTGGTTAGATAGCATCTCGCTGCAAACCACGCACTGTGGCTTTGGGCAGTATGTCTCCCAATCCACGTGAAGCCTAGGGCTATATGCCTCATCATACTTTCGTTTTCTTCGCGCAGTCTTTTCTGTCGTGTCCCTTCTTCTATCCCCCTGCGCTCGGCTCCACCTCCACCTTCATCAGTCTGCCCCCCATCCCATTCAACTTTACCTGTCTCCTGCTATGTTTCTCTTCCTTCTCCTCTTCGATCGCTTTAATTAGGCCTTTTGGACAGTTTCCCTGTTTTTAGCCAGTTTTCCATGTTTGCGTAGCCTTCTACCTAGCCACGAAACTAACGTGCTAGATAATCTGGCTGCCCGCAGGAAATCACGTGCATTGTGGGTAGCTTATTTATTAATGAAAACATAGCCTATTATAGAGTTTACAAATGATTTTCTTTAATTTCACGTTTCCATATCATTATAACCCGATTCGAAATTATTTATTATTTATGAATCAATTAGATTATGAATTAAGTAATCATTTTTAACACCTTTCCGACATAGGGAGGGAAAGTAATCTCATCGCCATCTAGTGGTTGCGTTCCTAGAGTTTAGCGGAGTGGATGGGATTATTTTTTAGAAAAAATATATCTCGGTGCACATTGGGATCTTAATTTAATGCCTTCCATATGTTAGGCACTGGGGTCACCTCTATTGCTTCAAGTGGTCATACCTTATTTTTAGGATCAGTTGAATTGTTTTGAGTTTTTGTCGTAACACGGTGAAAAGGAACTACAGATGCATGTGACTTCACATGTTTGGGCGCTTAATCTCTAATTTATCAATACGCAATTTACTTAACTGGCTTAACATATTTTTGTAATAACGGAACGTGATGTAAACCGCGTGGTGATAACCTTTATGTCAGGATAACTGGTGTTGTGGTTCTACTCTCATGAAGAGCTAGCTGTAAGTGTTAAGTGTCAATGCTAACCAGGCTAATAAACAAACCATGCTACCGTGAGTAACGTTGAAGGGTGACTTCTTTTGTAGTTCGTTTATGAAACAAAAGGAGCAATTTCGATTTTCTTAAATAAGGCAAAATAGGGTCTGACATTTTCACAGTTAGAATATTATTACTGTATAGACACTGAAAAATATTTTTGGTGGATAACATCGCTGATTTGGCTTCACAATATATTTTTTAAAAATAGGTCTATGGGACTTAACATTGGAGCTGCTCTTCGATAGGAACGCAACCACTTGGGGCGCTGGTTTTCACTTTCCCTCCCTATTGCACTTTTCATCTCGCATACCCCCTAGTGGCAGCTCGCGTACCACTGGTGGTACACGTACAACAGTTTGGGAATCCCTGTGCTAGACTATGGCATTAAGGCATAGCCCTAGTCTACGTGCAGTACATAGTATTGAGTAAGTGGAGTTGAACTACTAGAACTGCTTGTTGACATCTTATCATGTAGCCTATGATGGCTACATTTTTTTTTTCTTTTTAATGTCGCAATCGGTTATCTCTGTTCAGCTGCGCTTGTGGTTCAGCTGTGGACACACAATTAACGGCAGGGACGGGCGGCGATGAGCGATGTTTACGTAGCCTAATGAAGTGACCGCTTAGTAAATTGCACGCAATATGGCAAAGCACAGCATTCGCTGCATAGAAAAACTCAGTAGCCTATTAGCGCTTTCTTTGTACATCCAGCCCTGGTTGCTAGCTTCTTCGAACTTTGCAATCTCAGCTGGGTGTTGTTACAAGTGCGGCGCGCGAGTGCATTTGACCGGCATAAAATCGGCATGTCTCAGACTGACCTGCCGGTCGCCGGTCATGGCCGATTGCGTGAAAATCGGCCAATTCTGGTCACCAGCCGATCAATCGATGCATCTCTAATCTATAGTGTAGCCTGACATATCCAACTCAATTCAGAATTCAGAATTTGAGTCTGGAACTGGAGCATTAAGACATGATTATAGGGCGTGTTTCAACCGATATAGGGGAAATAAATGCCTCTGCACACAATTGGATAGCCCTAATCAATCAGAGCAACGAAATAGCCTACCGTGAATCCTGTAGAGACAACAGCCAAAACATCCTTTTAGACAAATGCCTTAATCAGTGTTTTCTGTTTGTTTTTAAAGTTATTATACTGTCAATATATTGTACAACAGACGTGATGGCGACATCTAAACCTCTATCTTCTCTAGTGACAAGCTTTTTGCTGTAAACAAAATCAACTGAAGCGCACTCAGGTCATGTGAATGAATAGGCACCATTGCTCATTTGTTCATCATTGTATAAAGCCCACCACAACGATTTGATTGGTTGGCTGATTTTCATACGAACATAGAAGCTTGTCAGTGGAGCAAGGCCAGACCGAATTTCCCAACCTCAAATATTGAGGGCGGGGTTAAATTCATGCTGGCTTCCAGGCCAGGTCTTTTTTTAAGAAATTATTATTATTTTATTTTTAATCTCTCCACATTAGAATGAGATGGCTATTCTCAAATGTTCAGAAACACAATGGTCTACGCAGACACAAATCATTAAACCATATCCCTAGCTCATTGTTATGTTTGTTAACAATTTTACAGCAAACGGTAAAGTGATGTCTCTTGCCTGGTGCATTGAGCTGAAAGTTTCCTGAGTTTTAAGTGGAGATGCAATTTTTTTTTCCCCTCAGAGTTGAACTCTGAAAAATTAATGGCACCCATTTGGTTATGTAAAGGTGTTGCTCTGCAATCTGCTTACAAAACGAGTTTCCCTAGAAACTGCAAGACATAAAAAAAAAAAAAAGCTTGTTCGTGTGCTCAAGAATAAAATGTTTATTCCAGCTTCAGCTGGCCTCAGATCCATCATTGAGGCAATGTGAAATGGAGAAAATAATGAAGGTGGAGAGCTATGGGATAGATCTTACACTCAAACAGAAGTGTACTGGCCTGGGTGGTCTATAGGGGGGCTGGTAGATAGCAGTGCTGTGAAGCTTTTGCTTCATACTTTTTGTTAGAGATGAGGGAAATACTATTAATCATTTATAGGGATTATATTCTGGTCATTGGGACCTGGTTCATGTTTTTGTATAGTTTGCACTGCAGATGAAGGGTCTTGTTTAGCATGTTCGATTTCTCACTGGATTGCAGTGTGTTGTTTCCAGCTTGATCTGCAGGTGGCAGCACACACACACCACAGTAATGAGTGCAGTGACTCATGGCATTTGGACATCCCTCTTGGCAGACTGCGGAGAAGTGCTGTGCATATGCAGCTGCTAATTAAGCAGCAAATGTACTGGCCAGCCATTTGCTGCTCTTCCACCTCCATCTCAACACTCATCTCTCCAAAAAGGGGATGGCTTCTATTTCAGCTTATATGACCTTGTTTTATCTGTGTGTGTGTCGGTAAGAATGTCAGGGGGGCTAATTACCCTTATGAGGCTGTTGTGATGTGTGTGTGTGTGTGTGTGTGTGTGTGTTGGTTTGCTGATGACCAACATGAAGGGTTTTCTTTTCCTTCGTTCTGTTTGGCCCTGATTAAAGAAAGATTGATTGGTTGGTTGGAAGTTACAGTTCTGTGTTGTACTATTCCTTAGGTACTGTATAGGTTTGGAGCCATGTTTGGTATGTTTGTGTGTGCACTCCTGTGTCCAGGAGAAGGGGAAAGGATACACTGATGACTTCAGTTTTGTAGTTCTATACTGGAAGTGGTTGAAGCTTTTATTTGGAGAACATAAGATGTGTTTTTCTGAAATGGAGGATTCTGTATTCTCTCATAGTCATGGAAACAGCATCCAACTATGTGCATTTCACTTTGCAGCAGTATGCCAACCCATGACTTCTCTTGGCTAATCACAAACTTGTCTACAGGCAGAAACTCTTGACAAATGGTTGACTGATGCAAGCACTTAGTATTTCCTTAATAATTTCTGCCTTGGTGCAACTAGGTTCTCTCATTGGCTGTGGCATCAGAAGGGGGTTGTTAGCGAATGTGTCACCATTGCTGCTTCTCTTCTCTGGAGTCGGAACAGTTAATTCTCCTCCACAGCCTGATCTCTCCTCTGGGAATGAACCCATATGTAATATTTACAGAATCTGCTTTTGTTTTATTTGCATTTGAAGAAAGTATTTGGCATGAGTCAGAATGCTGTTTTATTCCCCATCCCTGCCATATTTGCTCGGAACAATGTGAGGTGTTTGTGTTGGCTGTATGGTATCATGTCTTTTTTCACACAGCAGCTTAATAGTATATTAATAGTGATCATACCAGATATTGGTTACCATTTATCACAGTCTGCTTGCTTTAAAATCTATCATTTCCTTTGTTGTCTTTTGGAGAGCAACTCTGATAAACGTACATTTTGTTGGAACACACCCCACTGCGTATTCTTAGGGTGCTTTCACACCTGGCTCTATCGTTTCGATTGGGTAAGCCTATATGTGAAGGCTGCAATCGCACTGTTTCGGAACAAAACAAACGGACCGAGACCGCTTGGACTCTAGAATAGTTCGTTTGCAGTGAGAAAGCAATTGGCCAGTTGCAGCAGAACAACTTGCTTGTGCTAACATTTTTGTAGGCCTACACATTAGGCTACAAGTTTATTCAACTTTTAACAAAGTAGAAATTTAGCTAGCTTTTGTTTTGAATTTCAAGCGAATGTCTTTGCGGCTAACTTTACCGGTGTTATGCGCGAGAACGGGAGAGAGTGTAAGCCTAGAAACACAGACACACACACACACATGGAGTTCTTAATAAGTTAAATGTGGGGTTAAGTGTTAGGTGACTGCGGGATAGTCTTCAGCTGTCAAATGTAACCGATCTGGGAAAAAGTTTAATCTCACATGGATTTGTTATATCATTTGTTCCGATATAAATGCTGCCATGTAAACACAAATGAACCCAAGGACAATAGAGAAAAACTGTGAATATGTGAACTATGAAAGCACCCTTAATTAGTGCTTTTAATCAAAACTTCTTTCTTGTCTTTTCTCTCACAGGTGATGCAGATAGTCAATGCTGATGCCATTGTTGTGAAACTGAACTCAGGAGAGTACAAGACAATACATCTGTCAAGCATCAGACCCCCCAGACTGGAAGGCGAGGTAAGCTTGCAGATTATCAACTGGAGGCTAGGATCAGACAAGGGTGAGTGCTTTGGGCACGAGAGCAATGGGATGACAATGGAGACGTGGAAATGGTGGTAAAGGTTTAGCTGTGATGAGCTGCTTGCTCCCATGTTATTCCGTCCATGTCTGAAATTATATTGCTATGTTCAGTTTCTTAAAATCTGTGGAATGTTTAATGATGTAGCTAGTGCAGTCTCAAGGGAATTATGGGGAGGCTTAATAGTGAAGAAAAGAACAGTTAAATATAGCAGTAGGAATAAGCATGAGAATCAGGCCTTAAGGATTACTTGCCTTCCGTGTGAACTTTGACCTTGCTGTAGCAAACTGATGACTTGGCAAATATAGAGTTGGTCTCCAACGACTTCCCCCCCCCAATGGCTGCCTTCATTAGCCTGGCTTTTGACTAATACCTATTCAAGCTTTGTCTTTTGCTCAGTTTGAGAGGCAAAATCTTCATACGCAGCTGTCCGACAGATACATAAATAACCTTGAATATGACCAATGTAAGCTGCTCCTATCTATGGAGACTGTTCGTACTTCGTGTGTTTGAGTCCATTTAGAACGTAGTTACCAGAGTATGGATTTAATCAGATCAAGAGGAAGCTTATGGAATAGCAAAGATAATATCCCCTGCATGGTAGCACAAGCTGTTATTGCACATTTACAAAAGTTCAAATGTGTCGCATCTAGGGAGGGGAAAAAAACGGTCACCACTATATTTATTTATGCGTTTGTTGTCTGAATCTATCGTCCTACTAAAAGCCACATAGGCAAGTGTCCTTTGATGTAATTTCAAATAAATGCATTAGGGAGGCTAGGAGTGGATTTGGACTCTAGAGGTTTTATTGCTGTGCTGAAGTACTCAGGATGCAGAGGTTTGTTTCCTTCACAAGAACTGACCACACATTTTCAGAGATGACATGCAGATGAAATGGATGCGTTTGTCTCCTCTCTGAATCATCGTTGCTTGTTTTCTTTCATTTTGTCTGTCTTTTTGTTCTTTCTTTCTTTCTTTCTTTCTTTCTTTCTCTCTTTCTCACTATCACTGCTTCTGTCTTCATTAGCTTTTACATCTGACACTCTTCCCTTCCCTTACACTCACTCACATACCCCCCACCTCCCCCTCCCCATTCTTTTGGGAGTCTCTTCTTTGGTCCAATACTGAGCTCTGTGCTCTCTGGCTGCCTCTCTGTACTGACATGTAGTTCTGCAGAGGCTACGGCTGCACCAGATGCTTTGACAGCATGCATTTTGTGCTCCACTGCACAGTCGTATGTTAGGGGCTGTTGAGTGAGCGGAGAGGGTTGGTTTGGCTTCACTCTACCACTCTTTGTGAATTTGCTTAAAGGATCACAGTATATAGTCATGTATGATCCTAACATGTGTTCCCACCGTCCCATGCACCCAGAGAGGTCAGTGTGTCCTTGAATCGGGGCTTCAGTCTTTAAAGGTACAGTGTACAAAGTACAAAAAGATTAAAAACATGTATTAATTATAAACTATGTTACTATGTTGTATGTTACCTATTGTATTTCCATGAGCATCAAATAGTTTATTTAGCCATTTCCTTTTTGAATTCTCTAAAATGTTAGAAATTCAGTATAATAAAAAACAAGCAGCGACCAGGGGTGTCAAGCCGCTCAGCCGATGGAAATGAAGGGAAAACGTGATTGGGAGTAGTGTGTAGTCAAGTTATGACTTCAATATGATGGCAACCAAAAATATCTCTACCAATACTGAAATGATAACAACGGCAGAGACCCAACACGTAAGGAAAAGTAATGAAATAATGAATGTGAGGCATCCTCTGTCACCTGCCCTGCTTTTCCAGCACTGACCAAAGCACATCATGATATTATTGCCCTAATAAATATTTATTAAAAGAATGAATGCGATCACCTACTTGATATTTTGATCAAGAAAAAGTATGTGAATCCATGCACAACCCAATAATAATAAATCATCTTTTGGAAATTGATCTTAATGTCTTAATTAACAAAATGAGGAAACAAATTTTCAGGGCGAAGATCCTCCATCTTGCCAATTTTGCAAAACACCCCTGTCAGTGAGACATATTTTGATCTGTTGCCCTGCCTTGAAAACCAGACAACAATTTTATCATCACAATTCTATAGCTGATGTTTTTAGTAAGGTCCCACTTTTGAAGGTTTTAGAATATCTTACTAGCATAGACATATTTAAGTTTCTATAACACACAATGCTCTGGCCATTAAATAGCCTTAGTTGCGGAAATGGCCTTAAACAAACAAACCAATTTTCAGGAAGGACACCAATTTTCTTTGTGGATGAATAATGTATTGTAAATAAATAAATGTTCTTCCTTAAAATACAGGGGACATAAGTATACACACTCCTACACACCCCTATGTTAAATTCCCACAGAGACGGGCATATTTTTATTTTTAAAGGCCAGTTATTTCATTGATTAAGGATACTATGCATCCTGATAAAGTTCCCTTGGCCTTTGGAATTAAAATAGCCCCACATCATCACCTTCACCATACCTAGAGATTGGTTAGCCTTTATTTCAGCTAGCTAATAGCAAATGGTTCGCAAAATTGTTCTCAATTTGCATTGAGACATAATCTTATGGAAAGTACCCCATGTGTATACCTATGCCCCCTGTATTTTAAGGAACATTTATTTACAATACATTATTCATTAACAAAGGAAATTGGTGTCCTTAAAAGTTGGATTTTCCCTCATTTTATTAATTAAGGCATTAAGATCAATTTCCAAAACATTTTTTATTTATTCCTCTTTTTAGTCAACTTTAGCATGGGTTCACACATTTTTTCTTGCAACTTTATATTGTGGAGGATATGATTTTCTTTGATAACTATATTTTCAACCACATATCATTATTACCGCTAATAATAAGACTGTTAATACAAGTTGTAGGACTACAACATACTGAGAAATACTTTTAAAGTAGCCTAATCACAAAAAATATATTCATATTGACAAACGTGGTTGGTATTTTGTAAAAACTTGCAAGCTGCTAAAAACAGGCTAAAGTTATGAAGTTAATTGATTGATTGATTACACATTGTGTTTGCACTAGAGATGCGCGGTTCGCGGTTAAACCGCGGATCGGGCGGATGACATAAAGAAATATAATATTTTAATTAAATTCAGGCAGGTGGCGGTTGAACCAATCAAATGAAAAACATATATAGCCTATACATTGTTAAATTGCGTTACCTCCGAAAAAAACGAGCACACTTTGAAATAGTCAATTTCCTCAGGCAGTAATTTGGCCTAGTTGCTTCTATGCATGCTGCTTTGTTTAGGCTAGGCTACTATCAGAGATGGTGTTTCAGAATTGGTGTATTCCGATGTTTCACTGAGCAACCCCTCTCACGCACGCACACACACGCACACTAAAGGTAACAAAAAGTGTAAATTAAGTAGCCTATCAGCATTTTTTTCTCTCCAGTGTGCAATAAGAAAGTAGAATAGGCTACAGTGCAAGTTGACCGATGATTCATCTCCCATGTCGCGTCTCGTTGCAGAGCCTTGGTAGGCCACTAAGCAAATCTGCAACCTATGAGCCCAGCTGCCAGTATTGGAGGAGGCCTAAACATCTCGTAGATGAGACTGCCTGGGTTATTTTGTTTCGATATTATATATAAAACACATAGTCATTGTAGCCTACCATTTAGGGAATAGGCATTTAAAAGAGAGACAGATTATGGAGTGATATGACTCAGAAATGACATCGGGCAATGGCAGTGCGAGATGTTCAGAACGTAAGAGGTAAAACTTCTACAAGCTCAATAACATCCACAGCGGAAAAAAGAAGGTAAGAAAAATAGTCGGAAAACTTAGATGTGTAAGGCAAGCAAGCAAGTTTGGCGGTTGTTACTTTATTTAGGTTGTTATTTTATAAGGATTTCTTTCTTTTTGCAAAAAATAAAGTACAATAGGCAATAATTAGTAGGCTAAATAGCAGCATGTTGAAATGATGTGCCAAATTGCTTTTTTTATTACACTGATAACATTGTAGGCTACAGGCCGATGTGCATTTTATTTGGAGACTGTTTTGCGAGACAGAGACTGAGTTTGCTGCTGATATTCTGGGGATAGGCTACAACATAGCCAATTTAGGACTTTAGCCTTTTAATATATTTGCTGCATTGGATCAGTCTTTCTAGAACAGGCAAGAGCTTTCTAGCCTCACGTCAGCAGCGCCGCATCACCCATATACATTAAAACAACCAGCGGATGGCGGGCGGTGCGGTTTTTAAAATTGGTCAAAAAACGTTGGTGCGGATGGATAAGTTTTGCTATGCAGTTACGGTTGAAATAATAGCCAATCTGCGCATCTCTAGTTTGCACATGATAAAATTGGTAACTAGGCCAAATTTAAAAGATCATTGTTGTTTATTGCCTTGTCAAACTCTTATTGCGGGCATAAGCTTGATGTCATCTATCACTTACACTAAACTCTCATTCTTTGAGATTGCGGACTGGCCTGCTCCCACTGCTAAAACGTGCTAATTATGTGGGAGCCAGAGGGAGCCGAGCTCCCTTAGAGTGAGGACTGGCTCCCATAAAAACAAGAAAGTCAAAAATCTGAGAGGGTCTCTTATATCTGAAGGTGTCTGGCATTGTAATTTAATCTTAAACAACGTTATTAAACTCATTATCCATCCCTGTACAATCTCTTACCATTAGGCTAGGCTACGTTAAATTAAAATATAGGCTACTACTGGACATAGACCTACCCTACGCTCTTGAACGCAGCATGACTGCACTTCACCATCACACCACTATATGAGCAAACCGCATAGCCTAATATCAATTTGACAGCACTCGCAAGTTCGAACAAGTCACCCTGCTTTGATGCGAGTGTTTTGTCTAATTACATAGGCGTTCATTGGGCTGGTTCAAGTCCTGTTTGTTGTTGAACTTGCGCAGACCCGGCGGCAGACACATATTCACGGACGGGCATTACACCTTTCCAGGGGGGCACGGGAACTTAAATTGATCACGGTAGTTTAAGCTTACACTTGACAAAACATTCTAATATGAAAATGTAGATGCAATTGTTGTAAAATGGTGCAGCTCCTTTTAAGAGAGCCCCGTGCGCAGGGATGGAGAGAGAGAAAGCGAGAGGGGATATGTGTGTTAGAACTGAGATGTGTGTGGAAAAAGTAGACGTGCTATTGAGACTGGAGCTAGTCATATTCAAAATAATGCAAAAATAAATCCGCAGATAAAACCAAAATCCTCGTTCATTTGCTAACCACTTTTAGATGGAGTGTTAGGGAGTTAGCCCGGAAGTTACGGATAACCTCGGCCCTGGAGTGGTAACAAGCTCCCTGTTCTCTGACTAGGTCAGAAGAAAAAAACAGTAAAGGTTAACGCTATCAAACAAACCCAGAAACTACTAGGCCTACTTCTACTAACTACGATATGAGATATAGCCTACTTGCGAGCCGATAAGCTATATTTGTCATCGGATGACAGGGGTTAGTGCCAGGGACGGATTAAACAAATATGGGCCCCTGTGCACAATATCAAAAAAGGCCCCCCCACCCCCTGACCGCGACGCACGCGTGTTTGCGCATGCACGTGCAAGTGACGTGCGCGTGCAGCCAGCGCTTCTCTCTTTGCTGTTGCTGTGCAGGCTGGTGCACAATTTCACACAATGAAAATGTAGTACATTATGTCCTATATTATAACTCAGGCCCACACAGAAATGAATTCCAGCAGCTGTTTTTTATTATTAGGCTGTAATCTCCCTTTGCTGGTCAAACAGTCTACAGCAACATTTTTCACTAAACGGACCGGACAACAGTTGTCATATTTCTGACAGACCGGTAGCAAGGACGTTGATAGTATTTTGTGAGAGGTGGTGCTGATCATATTACGGGGGGTTCGGTGGTGTCTCCCCCGGGAAAATTTCGAAATTCTGGCTGTTAAATATACCCTTTTAACACCGTTTGAAAGAGGCATACAAACTTTAACAGAGCAAGCAGGGCCTGTTTTCTGTCTGACTCAGGTGACGTGAACATTGGCTACCTGCAAGGTTTTCACTTCACTGCTGCTTGACACTACCTTGCATGGAGACATATTTCACGTTAACAGTGGAGATGTTGGCAAAACTATAGCGTTTGGTAAATGGAGATGCAGATCATCTCCCTAATTAATTTCTTTGCGCAACAGCCCACATTATGCGCTCACTCCAGCGAGACGAGTGAAATAAGTGTAGGCCTGCCTATCATCGGCATCGCCATAGGCTATTTGCTACGATATAAGCTACTGTTAGGCCTACAACAAGTCGCGATTTTATAGGCTATCCAATCGCTATGCTGTTTTCATGAACATTGCAGGAATCCACTTCATTCACCGACCCACGAGTGGGTCAGTTTCACTTTCGCAAACACGCATACACATTGAATGAGCACTCATAGCCTACCACTTCCACCTAATGTTATGCCTCTATATTTTATGAATTAAGAAGTATTTATTGATCAGGAAAACATTTAGTTATTATTTATTTATTTTTCTTTCGGTCCGCGGTTCCATAACACCATTCAGTTGTGCCGCAAATTAACAGACAGAAGCACCGGGCATAATCAAGCCTAAATTCATGGCAATTGTTTTTTTAAATCCGAGGGCCCCCATTGGCTGAGGGCCCCTGTGCACGTGCACACTTGGCACACGCCATGATCCGTCCCTGGTTAGTGCAGAAGTGAAGTGGATTGCGCCACGTAACCTCCTCTCCATTTAGGTGATGAGCTTACCTAATGTTCCTGATTGATTAGCTACGGAATAATACAGATTTTACAAGTTTTATTTGCTACTTGCTAGATTGACAAACGTATAATATAGGCCTACATTTAATAAGTGTTCAAAATCAATCTATGGGATTGGGGTTGGTTGGAGCAGCCAAGCTCGTCCAGGGCGGGCACAGATGACTTCCAGGACGGGCCTGGCCCCCCAAAGCCCCCCAAACCCCCCCCGTGCCGCCGGGACTGAACTTGCGCTTCGCCTCTTCTATGTTTATTGACAAAGCCATAAATTATGGCCCATAATACAGCCTACTTCAATGATTGTGTGAATTGATCTGCAACTATCATCTGCCATTCAGAGCTTCGGAAAGTTCCCAGATATCTTGAAACTGTTAGCAATCTCTGACGGCGGAATATTCAAAGGCTACCCGACAACATCTCATCATGCAGTGCACATTCCAAAATTGTTCGTCTATTTATTTCCACGGTTCAATACGCGAGACGACTGAACACCCCGGTGTTGATATCACTATGTGTACATTAGCCTATAATACTAGAACATAGTTTGGCTGCAATGGCTTTATTCATTTCTGCCAGTTAGTGCATTTTCCCGGTGTATAAGTTACAGACTACATGCATTACTGTGTTTTAGCCTATCTGAGACGGTGGTCTGGTTCAAATGAGTTACGTTGTGAAATTAAGAATGGCACTCAGACTAAACTAAGTTTAGTCTATTTTTTTGTATTGTGAAATTGAAATGAAATATGGACATTTGCAATCAATAATATGTTGAAATTAATTAAAAGGAATAGATTTCTATCAAATCTGTCAAGTTATAGCCTTGCGCATACTGCGCAAAAGCGCCACTCGCGCCTAGGCTATTTAATTGTATCGCCTTTAGACTGTACTGGATGTGCCAACTTTTTATGAGAGAGATCCCCTTAAAGACAAAAAGATAATTTGAGATTCCGCCCAGTAACTAATTTTTTTCATGGGTTTAACAGGGTTTTAGGGGTTCGAGTAATGTTGTCAAATAAGCCATTACTTCAATTCATCGTGTTTCCTTACTCTCTGACAACATATGGTGATCGTTTTTTGAAATGGTTACAGTTTATTTTCCATTATTTCCTACATACTGGTCCTTTAATCCAAACCTCTGCTTTTCTTATAAGATTACTGCTCTTCAAATGCTTTCTTGTCGTTTCTCTGCCTCTGGCTTTCTCCCTCTTTTTTCCCCCCACTCTCTCCCTCATGCTCTCCTCATGTGCGTGCACACTCACACTCAGCTTTAGGCGGGGCTATCTGAAGGTCTTATGTGGTGACCAGACCAGAGATGGACTGTGACAACTGCTACTCAGCCTCTCCACTCTATTCTCGCTGCAGGCTTCCCAGAGGGAGGGCTTCCCCTCCCAGAGGGGACCGCATTAGCCATGATTGACAGGGTGTGGACCCAATGTATTTTGATCAGTGCAACGTGATGTTACATTCAGGCCTCCTCTTTTTATTTGATTATTTTCTCCCTGTTCCTCCCTTGAACTGAGCATTGCTGTCTTTTTTTCATTTTAGAGATGCGTTCTATTTTGAGAAATACATTCCAGTAAGCTCTTTAAGGCTATGCAGCAGGACAAACTAAACCAGAGTCAAAGGAAAGCTTATGCCAGAGTAACTAGTCCTACCATGTAGGTATTATATACAGGGCTGTACAGTGCAACATATTTGTCGCACGTGCTACAGTCTGTGCGATGGATGATTTACAATATACTTGCAGCGTGTTAAACTACACTTGCAGGCATGCAACGCAAATTAAGCACTCACCGATAAAAGCGCACACCCTTCATTGAGGAGCAACCAACTGTCGTCGCTATCAGAAACTTTAAACTGACGTCACTATCAGAAACTTCTGACACAATGCAATCTCGCAGAAGCCTATTCAGGTGACGCTACATCCATTAAAAGTAGGGGTTGTTGGCTAATTGGCTATTGCCTCAACTGGCAGCCTAATGATTTAACCCTTAGAACCCGATTGACACAAAGTGCGTCAAAAAACGCACCCTTTCTTCTGTTACATTGCTCCGCAACTGTTCATCACAGCAAGACCTTTATTGCGTGACAGAGCAGAAGTGGGGCTTTCCAACGAGACCACGCACTTGTCTGTACGTTAAAGTATGAAAATAAAAAGAAATCATGAAATTAAATCAAATTGCATCATATTTACAGTCTATACTTCTCTGCGTTCACCTGCGCACCCATTACTCTCGTTTGAATTACTCGCGAACCTGTGATCGCATAGGTATGGCAAGCATATCAGATGAAAGAGGAGACACAGGGCTATCCATTAGTACCATGTATATCGATCCTTCTGGCTTATAAAAACAGATGAAGTGACTGCAAAATAATAACGTCATGTACACAAACCAACGCTGCACACCCATTACTCTTGTTTGAATTACTCGCTGACCCGTGATCGGATAAATATGCCACGCATGTCAGATGAAAGAGGAGACACACAGCTAACATTCTTCTGGGTTATAAAACAAATGAAGTGACAGCTAAAATAATAACTTCATATAGCTCGACTTTAGGGATCGACCGATATGGATTTTTTTAGTACCGATACCGATTTTTTTTCCATCAGCCTTAGCCGATAACCGATACAGGCTGCCGATTTTCTTGAGCCGATATTTGGAGCCGATACTGCTTTTGCTCCCTCAATTTACATCATACAAATGACACATAATTACACAAATGATGATAACAAATGTTATAAGTCTCAATTTAAAAAAGGAAAATGTATTGAACTTATGGATGGGTGCACTGCATATGGTTAACTGTGCAAGGGTAAAAGGCCTTCATCAACATCTTACAACACAGCCTTGATGATGCATTGCTTGCTGACATATAAGACATAATTCAGGTCATCACAAAATGTCCTGTCAACACATTTAAATAATTTAAGAAAACAATAAGCCTGAAAAGAAGCTGAAATAAAGTGCTTGATTTGTAATTTAAGACTGCATGGTTAAAAAAAGCTGCCAGATTTGTCAACCACATAACATAAATCAGCAGAGGAAAATAACGTGGTGTCAGATGTTTCTGTTCTAAACGGCATCAACGTTAAAAGGTATAAAAACATATCTCTCAAAGTTTTAAAAGCTCTCCTTCAGGTAGCGCAGCACTCTCATATCATATCGCTGTGATGCGTGTGTCCCACTGAGTGAGACAGACCAGACGCACACACAAACTTCTGTTTGGTAGCTGACGAAAACTCAACCACCGTTAGCAAACAGCTCTAAACACAAATAAGGCATACACGGTACACTTATGTCTGGTACATGATAAACGTTAACACAAATTAATATTTAACAACGTATAACACGTCTCTCATTATTAAAGCTCTGATATCACTGCGATGGCAACTCTGCCCAGCTCGAAGGGAGAGGGGGAGGGAGAGACACACACACCACACGCGTCCAAAACTCAGCCAGGTGGTCGCTGAATTAAACTCCCACAAATACCACGGAACAACGTTGGCATTAGGCTACTTAATCATATGATTGGCCAGTGTTCGTAACAGCTACCGCTACCGCATACATACGGATAGCCTACAAAGCTATTTGCAGCTCCCTAAATAGCCTACAATGGCAAGCAGTTTTAGACGAGGCATTCAGGGAGGGAGACACACAAACACCACACGCGTCCAAAACTCAGCCAGGTGGTCGCTGAATACAACTCCCACAAATACCACGGAACAACGTTGGCATTACTTAATCATATGACCAGTGTTCGTAACCGCTACCGCTACCGCATGCATATGGATAGCCTACAACTTAGCTATTTGCAGCTCCCTAAATACAATGGCAAGCAGTTTTATAGACGAGGGATTCAGCATTAAATAAAGTATCTATCATTCGCGTTTTCCATTTCCATTTGCTTAGTCTAGCAACTCTCCGTTGGCTTGTGAGCTCCAGAAATCGAAATTTAATCAGGCATTGAAATCGTGTATAGAGTCGTTTGGTGGGCTTAACATAATGATTGATGGCAGAGTTGCAACGGTTTGGCTTGAATTCCCTGCTACTTGAAAACAAATATCCTATTGCGTCCTATTGCGTGCAGAGGGAATTTGAAAGACAACTGATTTTCCCGCCCCTTGGACTGAGCACTGCGAACGGTGAGTGCCCAGACCCTACATTTTAATGTGGGTCTGGCTCGCCAGGCTAGAGTGGCAAGACCTATGGGTGAAAATATTCCATCACTAGCCTCCCATAGGGGAGCCCTGGGATGTTTGAAACACTTTTGAATTAATCATAATTTACAAAGAGATTGTACCACACTGAAAGCTAATATTTTGTTACTAGCAACCTACATCTATCTTCTGTAAATACCGTTGCATTTTCAGCTCATGAAAAAATAAAACGTTCAGGAATTAGTTTAGTAACAGTGAAACGTGTGTAATCTGTGTTTTCCAGAGTTTTTTCCAGCGGAGCGGTGCTGTTAGTCATAGGAAGCTAGGGGAGTCCGGGAATCGGGGGGCATACCCCCCCACCGTCCTGAAAGAAGGGATTGTGCATTAGGATATGTGGATGAAATTCATTATGTTTTCCATGTCATTTGTTAAAATAAATGCTCAAAAGCCTAACAATTCGAAGAAAATCCATCTTGGATTGTAGGAGAAAGTATCTTTTTGTTAGGCTGGAAACCAGACTCTCTGACTTCGCAGAGAGTCTGGCCTAGATCCATAGGCGTACGTTTATTTCCGGGTGGGAGGGCACAGTTTGAGGTTTAAAATCATTGGTGTTCCTTTGAACCGCTTTGAACCAATCACTAATAACCGGCGTTTCGTCATACAGAGAAGTTTCTCTGCAGCACGCCCATAACAAGCACGGGTGCATCTTATCAGCAAACAATCACACGTTTTATCTGTGTAACTCTCGCCAAAATGCATCATATAGTGTTTTGTGAATGTACCCAAGTCAAACTTTCATGAAAATGAATAAGTATGTCCAAAGCGCCACTTTTAAGCTTGTATGCGTTGTCGTTTTTGGGTGAAATGACCTTTTGAATGGGATTCCTATAGGGCCACTACTTTTTTTGATACAATCGCGTCAAAATCGCTATTTTTCAAACACTATGAAGGCTCGACACAACATGGAACTTTGATCGAAGTATCATTAGTGTCTCTACACATGAACTCGAGCATTTAGAACATTGTTGGTGTACACAGAGTTTACTAAAAGAGAGGTTTTGAACAACTCACTTGTTTTTTCTGCTCGCTGCCATCTTGCAACGAGTGAGTTGTCCAAAATCGTTCTTTTTAGTAAACTATGTGTACACGAACAATGTTCTTAATGCTCGAGTTCATATGTAGAGACACTGATGATGCTTCGATCAAAGTTTCAAGTTATGTCGAGCCTTCTTAGTGTTTGAAAAATAGCGATTTTGATGAGTACTGTAGGGAAAAGAAATCGACCGGAAGTACGTAGACAGGCCAAGGCCAGGCTATCTTTTTGTAATGTAATGCAAAATTTCTATGATTTTGGTGAGCTCTACAGGAATGACGAGGAACTATCTCAAGATGTAAATAGTTGCGTATTCTATTACTCAAACAGTATTACCCAACATTGGAGAGCATTGACTCTGAAACTGATATAGAACAAACAAAAAAAAATGAAACCCTGCATGGAATTGATCTGGGAATACTGAGGGTAGGGGCGAGCTACCTCGCTGGCGTGTTTCATTTGGTTCTTTGGTTAAAATATATTGTAGGCTATGTTTGTTTTGCACAAAATTGTGTCTTCTAATAAACTTAAACATAACACAAATTCCTGTGAAATCCCTGACTGCGCCTTCAACGTTACCCTACTATTATTTGTTGACATCAAACCTCGACTCTTTCCGCAGTTAACTCCCATTTTTTTCCCTTTTCTTTTCATGTGACATTTTTGCGACAGAGTAACTAGTCCTACCATATATGAAATTAGAAAGAGGCCACACATCTCACACCCAAAGTAGAATGAACAAAGTGGATCCAGGCCATCTTGCAATAGCCTGCATTGCAATTTCTGGATCACATAGAATCATAGATCAATGAATGTTGTTGCGCTGCATCGCTAACTGACAATACACATTGGAAATGTGCGCATGTCTGAATTAATTTCACTCTTGATACATCTGAGTGTGAAAGGTGGCATACGCAACATTTTTGTGCATACGCAAGCCCTTTTTAAAAAAAAAAAAAAAAAAAAAAAAAAATCAGTTTGAGGAAAAGTCTCACATTTTTCTTTGGGAAAACAGAAAGCACCCTGCTTCATGATGTCACCAATATTATGAAGTAGACCAGTCCCTTTTGTTAAAAAATAAGTCCGTTACAGGATGCTGCCATCCCAGGGATGGTGTTCTTTGGATTAAAACCCTTACCCCTCTTCTTCCATACATAATGTTGACATGGCCAAACAGCGTAGATTTTTCTGCAGACTTTAGCATTGTTTTTCTATGCCCGTTTTTGAGTAGTAGCTTCTTCCTTTGAGCATAGCCCTTCAAATTGTACTGATACAGTACTCTCTTTACTTTGCATGTAGATACTTTCTTACCAGTTACCTCCGACAACTTTAATAATCTCTTAACTGTTGTCTGTAAATGCTTTTGAACCTTATCAAAATAAGATAATCTGTAGGACTTGGGACACTTGTCCTTACTGAATGATGCGATAACTGGCCCAGTGGTTTTACTAGTGACTAGTCCCCTCTGCTGTTGGCTTCTGTAAGAGGGGTACCAGACACTTGTGGTTGACTATCTCGCTAGTGGCTCATTTCTCTTACAATTATTTTATTATTTATTTGTTTAAGAATGTTTTGGTAGTGAGTGTTTCTAATATAGTATCTTCATCTTTCTAGATATGAGCTACAGTATCTTACAGTGTAGCCACTTTTTGTGCTCTAAAAGTTTTCTGACATTTACCTTCCTCCTATTATAGTTGTATGCTTTGTGTAGGACTGTAAGAACATTATCTTCTCATGAGTCAAGTACTGTGTGCTCAGAGCCAATCAATGCCTCTTTTGCCACCCACATTGATGGGGGAGTTTCAGCTTCTCTTCTGACAGAACTGAGCCCCCCCCCCCCCCCCCTCTCTCTTTTCTTTAGCCTGCACTCCAATGCTGTGACCTCTCACAAGGTGATGTGATACCACTTTACATCAAGTACTGAGACCCCTGTGGCTTCCTCCCCCATGTGTTTGTTTGGCTGCAGGGGGAAGGAATGACTGTAGTTATTTGCAGGCAGATGAAAATGGGTTGTCCTCGCACTGTCTCAAGACGGATATAAAAATCCTGTTGGGGAACTCACGATTTCTTTCTCCCCCTTTTCTTTGGTCTTCATTGGAAGTGTTCTCAGTCCATCTTGGTGATTTCTGTCTGTCTCAGTGCATGTGTTCGTCTGTGTGTAAGCATACTACATAAGGTTCCTTCATTTCTACCTTTTCTAAAAAGTTGGTAGGAAAGAGAGGGATGCCACCATTTCACATCAGTTTCTGCTTTGACAGCAATAATGTTAAAGATATCTATTGGTTGTTTATAGTCATTTTCATGAATGTCTCTTCAAAATATGAAAATGGATTCGATTTCTGTACTGTAAGATTGTGCAGAGTATTGTGTTATTCTGTCATTCAGTATGGCCTGCTGTTCTGAGCTCTGCAAAACAATGATGATGAGTCTTCAACCAATTCCCTCATGAGAGGGATGTGAAGTGGGGAAAGCAGAACAATCCTTGTTGTTTTCTTGTTTCGTTTATTTAATTGAGTATTCAGATGGGGAAGATGGAGAAGCCAGAGTTTAGTAATGAATCAGTGAATCCACATTTGAATGAGTCCAATTGTCTCTGAAGATTGTTGTCTTTTTTTCCTGCAAGTCTTCACTGTGTGATGATCATTTGGTTTGTCTGTCTTTTCTGTTCTCTCAGGAAAAAATCAAGGACAAGGACAAGCGTTTCCGCCCACTCTATGACCTTCCCTACATGTTTGAGGCCAGAGAATTTATGAGGAAGAAACTAATTGGAAAGAAGGTATGTACCCCGTTGACCAAAAATGTTCCTCCCTTTAAGCCAGGGCATAGAACTATGCACGTCTATGCTCTGTAAATCCACTTCTATGATCGTGGATCTGAAGGACACATCTCTGTTCCAGATAACCTACTCTTAGCTGTTTGACACTATTATTTCATTGTACATTCTTGCAATTTTTCTTTCATTGTTCATAGAAAAGTTAAAATGGAGGGCCCCAGCTGTGGCGCAACTGGCTGGGGCACCTGCACCGTATGCCGGTGACCCGGGTTCGATTCCCGCCCCGTGGTCCTTTCCAGATCCCACCCCTGCTCTCTCTCCCATTCGCTCCCTGTCACTCTCCACTGTCCTATCATTAAAGGCATAAAAAAGCCCAAAAAACACAAAAAAGTTAGAATGGAGAATGGATGAAGCTGAACAACGATGTGAATCCAAATACACACTTGCGTCATTAGCACAAATCAAAATAGGAATGAATGAAAAATCTTGAATAAAATCCACTAAGTCCTTTGATATATCAGAGTTCTGTTCAGAGTTAACATTCTTTATCTCCTAGTATTGCTCTGAGATGTATTTCCTGTCTCGGGGTCTGTCCTGTAAAAGTCTCTCATATTCTGTCAGGTGATGAGGGTATAAAGATTCCAAGGTATGCCGTGGAAATTGCATGTTCATCATGTTTGAGCTCATTAAAATGTAATGGGATGCACAAAGTGGGTTTCATGAGGGGTTTATTGCACGGTTAAAGTGCTGCTGTTCCCTCACCGTTAAGTGTTTATGTGCGGCATAACAAGAAGGGAAAGTCATTCGGAACACATTGCAGTGTTTGTGTGTTCAGGCTTTTCATCAGCAAGTGCTTACACTACTCTGAAGCTGCTATAAACGTCTGGCAGCCCTGCACTCCAAGTGCACTTTCCTGTTCTGGTTTGAAGATATAGTGGGGGATGATGAAGCCGTACCAGCACTTTAGGGTAGTAAGTCAACAAGCCAATGATCCCTCATAGATATCTCTCCTAACCCTTATGTTGACGCTGGCTATACTACAAATGAGGGGGAGAGAGTAATGTTTTTTGCCAGGCAGGTTGAAGAGATTGCGTTTTCTTGTAGGCCCAAGACTTGTACTTAGCTGTGTGTGTGTGTTGCAAAAACTGCTTATCTAATAAAAATGTGTTAATCTTATATCAAGATCAAAAAATCAAGTTGGTATTGTTTTCAGTATAAAGACACTAACCTAGTGCTTTCTCGTAAAATCATTTGACTTAACTTTTGATTTGACTAATTTTAAGACGTGAAAACAAGCAAATTCGTCTGCCAGTACATTAAGCAAATTTGTCCTAAAACAAGCAAAGTCTTCTTAGAAAATTTGTCTTGATAAGTCTCCTTAAGATAAGTCAGACTCTTCTTAATGTGTGTGTGTTTTACTTATTTGTACCAATCATCATCTTGGTACTTAACATAAGATCATTGCAGAGCTTTTTGTATAGAAACTATAACATTCCCATTTATTCTCTCTTTGTTGTTGCTAGGACACAAGGCTGTCTATGAATAAACTCAACAACCTAACTGAAGGGCAAGCGGTTAAAACTGCTGTTTTCCTGCAGCTGTGCTGCTGCTCTAGCAACAGCAAAGGCAAAATTAGATTAAAGTTTTCTTCTTCAAAAGATACAAATTGCTGAGCTCATTACTGTGAATACTGAAGTCAGTTTAGCATAATTTGGATTGGGATATATGTAGGTCTTATGCCTTTTGATATTGTTAATAATAAATTATATGTCCTGGTGGATGTGCTGTCTTATTACAGTGGAAGGGTTTGAGACAAAAGGTTCCTCTGGAAGTATCCATTCTGCTAACTGTGACTTGCTGCACAGCTTTGGAAAAGGTTGGGAGGTGTCAGTTGAGGCAGATACTGCACCTTACTTCCATCCCTTTATATACAGCTTCATTGGCTGTTCTGTAAGCTTGCTGACACAGCAGTAAAGTCCAGAGGGACCAGCTCTGGCTGCTAGCAGTCAGCATGGTTGTATATGTTCGGCTCAGGCTGTAGATAATGTTTTAGTATCAGTTTTAAAGCATTGACTTCTGCTAATAAGCCACTGTACTACCTTCAGACACGAAGACATAGTCTTGATCGTCTCAGTGTCTTGTACAACTGGTCTTCAATCAGCCAAAGAGGACACATGTAACTCCTCTCCTGGTTACTCTCTATTATTTGAACTCATTGGCAAAGTTAAACTAACTTTACCGTGGTGTCAGTCAACGACAAAACAGTAAATACACAGTTAATTACTTTCACTATTAACTGATGATGGGTTACCATCAAAAACATAGCCTTGGAAAAAGCAACACTTACCCCAATAATGTTCGAATGACTGAATAAAAAAAAATGTTTATCCTGCAGAGGAGTTGCTTACATCTCGTGACAGTGCTTCTTCAGCTGTGCTTCATATTGGCCTCTCCATCATTACCAATGTGCAAATGATGGTGAATACTGTAACTACTCATTGTGAGATGTATTTCTTAATATCTTTATTCTAATTATGTTTCTCATTGTAATCGTGTAATTTGTAATGTTTTACATGGATGTTCGCCGGTGTGCGTTTGTGGATGAGAGAAGCATGGTGCGTTGTGCACCTGCCCATATCACTGGTGATAATGTGCTCTTAAAATAACATATAAACAACTCGCCATGGACTTCTGACCAGGTTTCTCTTGGTCATTGGAGTAATGTGTTTAAGGTAGTATACTGAAACGCGCCAGATCCCTCCTCAGGTCGTTAGTTGCCACACCCCTTGGCACGTTTCTCAAAAAAAGAGACGTGCAAAATAAGAATTTAAATGTTGCGCCAAGAAAATAACCCGTTTTCCGCCATAGGGCCCCTAGTCTATTTTAGCTATACATGATATTTTGCATTTTCATGCATTGCAAATTTCTTGGAACTGCATTTCTAGTTTGTTTATTTTTGAACAACATTGTTGCATTGTTATTAATTTTTTTTCCTAATTGGTTGCAATTTTCACACGTTTGTATCGATTTTTAGCTGATTCCCGGTGCATCGTTACATCAACAATTGGAGGTCCATTATGACTCTGAGGGTAACTATTTGATGAAGTGAAAAGGGGGCAGACACTGAAGGAGTCCATTTCAGATTATTTGATTCCCTTTGAGAGGAGTGCTGAGAGGTGTAGGCTGAGAAGTTTCCTCTCTATCAGTAATTAAGGTAAACCTTTGGAAGAGCCCCCCCCCCCCCCCCTCTTTTATTCAAGCAGTGCTTGGTTGTGACCATAATCCAAGGCCAGATTTGGTGAACTTCATAAGTAGTGCTTCTGTGCAGTGTCTCAGCCTCAGCAGAAAAGTCAAATGAAAATGTAGCATTAATCCACTTATCAGGAGAGAGCACATTCGAATAATCCCAGCCTCTCAAAGTGGCTCCTGTTTTGTGTATGTGTGTGGCTATTTCAAGTTTTATGTGGTGCTTTTGATTCTTGTATGTGTGTGTTTGTGTGTGTGCTCAAGAAGAACACAGTCACACTCTGAGACCTATGGTTTTGTATATGCGTGTGTAAAATGGGAGCTTTCTGTTTGAATCAGTCAGTGTGAGGATCTGAAATCATGAGTGGGTATATCATAGGTGTTTTTGGTGTTCAAATTACCACCGGCTGCTCCAATACTGCTTAGTCTTGCACTCAGATGAAGTCATCTCCTCCCGGACAGGGTTTAAAGAGAATTACAGCTGTGTCTGCGGAGAGAGGCTCACTTTAATCCATAAAATATGTATTACAGACCCCCACCCCCACCACATCTAGTGCAGGAGCATTAAACTGTACCCAGATGTATATAAGCTTGCTGTGAATTCATGATTTCAGCTTGCATGTCAGGCTCTCTTGCTATCTTGTACTCCATCACTCTCATAGGCTCTAGTGTGTGATTTTGCTCTGTTTCACCCAATGGTGTAAGTTAGGTCAGTAAGTATTTAGACACTTTTAGTATTTTTACCTCTGTATATCACCAGAATGGATGTGACTACTAACCTGTCCCTAACCCTAACGTAACAAAACAGTGTGCTCGAAGTGTAGACCTGCAGCTTTAATTCAAGGGGTTGAACAAAAATATCACATTAATTATTTAGGAATTACAGTAATTTGTATACACTGTTACCCTGTTACTGTAGGCTATTTTGGTAATGGTAGGTACATAATGTAGGTATGCAGTTTAATTTTGATTGAATTTTGGATTCAAAATGTTATCTTTTTTTAAATATATCTGTTTGAAGTTAAGCAATGGTGCATTTCTAGGTATTGGGTTTATTTTAAATGATAAGGGTAAATGAATGTCTACAGTCAACAAGTGTTAAAAATAATCAAATCACTTTGTATTGCATCGAATCACACCGAATCAAATAAATCAACCCTGTATAGTATTATAGCCCATGCATCTAGATTTGCATCAGTCTTGTAAGGGAGAGGTATACACTAGTAGTTAGCTTTATAAAACTGGATTTAAATAGCCTGACGAGCCATACCCACATTAAAATGTAGGGTCTGGGCACTCACCGTTGGCAGTGCTCAGTCCGAGGGGATAGTAGCCTACACAAGTCAAGTAGCAAAATTTACAGTGGAGGAGGTTGTAAAACTTAACAAGAAACAGTGTAAACAAGTTGGCATAGAAAGTTAAAGGAACCGTATGTAAGAAATGTATTTCAATTAATCATAAAATAGCCCTGATATTGTCAATAGACATTAAGAAATCATGTTCATTTCAAATACTTATATCACTGGCAACAGGAGTCCGGCCAGGATATTGTCATTTAAAAAGTTAAGTTGCTGTTGTGTTTTGTCATGGCATGTTGTGTTTTGGCCTGACCCTCCACCTATCTACTAATCACAAAGTCAGTAGTGTTTCGGCATCTGGGTTGGCAACCTCGAGTCAGGGGGGAGGGGATACACCGCTCTACAGTAATTTGTAATTAAAAGTGATTGCAGTACCAGTTTTGGCCACAATATTACATATGGTTCCTTTAAAGCAATTCTGTCTAATGTCTGTGATATAAAAAGTGTGTATTACTCAATTTTTTGTGCATCTATGTTAACATTAGCTGTATAAGTATAAGTATACTCTTTTGATCCCACGAGGTAATTTTGGTCTGCATTTATCCCAATCCGTGAATTAGTTGCACGCAGTGAGCTGCCTGCAACAACAGCGGCGCTCGGTGAGCAGTGAGGGGTTAGGTGCCTTGCTCAAGGGCACTTCAGCCGTGCCTACTGGTTGGGGTTCGAACCGGTTACAAGTCCGAAACGCTAACCAGTAGGCCACGGCTGCCCCCCAAATTATATATATATATATATATATATATATATATATATATAGCTGTAACTATTAGTGAAGTTACTAGCTACATTTCTTAGGATAGATTTTTGTCGGAAACAGATTGCTCTTCAATAGCTTCTGCAGCTCACAGTAACAAGCTTCCTTCTGGACGCTCATGAATGTAAGTTCAGTAAATCTGACGTGATGCATTTGTCCATCGAAAGCTGAGAAGAGACAGGCATTGATCCTTTATTGCACACCCCTGGCAGGTAAGCTGAATTCAATGGTATCCATGGGCAAAAACTCATGACATTTGGCGAACACCTCATCCCTCACAGTCTCTACTCAGGGACAGAGATTTGCTCCAGGATGTGGCCCAGGGACTCCATAGTGCCCCCTCGTGTCATTCAGCATTGTGGTTGGCATATGGTTTCAGTGTTTCCCATACATTGACTTATTTGTGGCTGCCCACCACAATATCAACATTGACCACCACACAATGATTTTCCTGGAAGTGCTAAATTGTGCTTAAATCTGGTTAGAATTATAACCGCGCTGCACTAATTTGTTGAAAACTGTTGCATTCGAGTTAATTCTGCAAACCTACCACCACAAATAGAATTCAATTCTGTTGGAAACACTGGGATTCACCCACACACACCAAAGTCGGTAGGCATGTGGAGCTCCCTCAAACGAACATGGGGGGCCACAGGTCGCGGAGCTGTAGATGCTCGGGCCCGCCATCGCCGCTTGTAGCTATATTTTGATACTGCGTTTCATTTTAATGGGAAACAGTCTCTGTACAACAGTCCTCTCAGTCCTACTTGTGGTTTTATTCTTCAAAGCGAACATGTGAACCTCTTTTCTTGGTGTCACATTGGAAAGAGCATCACTTAAAAAGCAGGTTTTATCACAGTGATATCCCGGTGCATCATTATGCAGCCTCATGAACATGATCAGAATCTTGTTATACCTCCCTCTCTAATCCACTCGGTTCTCTTTATATTCTATCTTTTCTTTCTTTTCTTTCTTTTCTTTTTGCTCACGTCCATTTCCCTCCATTTCTTCTGTTTCTCTCAATCACCGTTGTCACTTTCCCGTTTTCCCTGTCTGCACAGATTCTGGGACATTTATCCACATTGTGTCTGTCCTTGCCCTTGTCCAGTGCTGTTCTCTCCCAGATTAATGACAGATTTCTCTCTCTCTCTCTCTCTCTCTCTCTCTGTCTGTCTGTCTGTCTGTCTGTCTGTCTCTCTGTCTCTCTCTCTCTCTCTCTCTCTCTCTGTCTCTCTCTCTCTCTCTCTCTCTGTCTCTCTCTCTCTCTCTCTCTCTCTCTCTCTGTCTGTCTGTCTGTCTGTCTGTCTGTCTGTCTCTCTGTCTCTCTCTCTGTCTGTCTCTCTCTCTCTCTCTCTCTCTCTGTCTCTGTTTCCCCCCCACTCCTTATGTGTCCAACAGATGGGGACTCCTCCCCTCACTATCTCCACCTCCACCTAGCCTTCTGTCTTTGTTTGCAGTGGCCTGGTGGGAGGATGTGCTAGATTGCTGAATGGTCTGGCTAGACTCGGCCACTGTGTGGCTGGCTGGTCCTGTTTGTTTGCCAGCTGTTAACTCGAGCCCCCTATACGCCCCCTGGGGGTGTATACAAAGGCCCTGTGGAAGATGGGGCATTAATGGCCATTGATTGTGCCCGCAGTAGAGCAGTGTGGGAAATGTCCGTCTCCCTCATTCTGCCCTCCTCCATTTCCTCCCGTCCGTTTCCCTCTGGTAGAACTTAAACACACGGCACTCGTTAATGTATCAGCTCTGAATCATTCTGAACTGCGCTGCTAAAAACGGCCAGTCTTCCGATCTGTGTCTCCCTGATTGTGTGCGTGTGCGTGGGTGTGCGAGTGATAAACATTTTCCATGTTTGGTCTTGGTTCCTCTAGGGAGATGTACAGTCTAGCGTGACATGATTCACACTGACTGTGGGTGACCTTGAAAAGTAGCCCACAGACAAACAAGCACACACAGCCAGTGCCTACCCAATTTGCTGCGCTATACAATTGAGGGCTAAAGCCCTCTTCCTGTGTAACAATTTAACATGTTTTTTTATTCTCCATATTTAGGTTGTATCATAATTGTTTACTACACAATCACCAACTTGTGTGTGTGTGTGTGTGTGTGTGTGTGTGTGTTGGAGAGGAAGAAAGATGGAGAATCTGAGTACTGAACAGCGTTTTGGCTTGTTTGCTTTGCTTCAGGTAAATGTTACAGTGGATTACATCAGAGCAGCAACAGAGACAGGCACAGTTCCAGCCTTCCCAGAGCGCACCTGTGCCACTGTAACAATAGGAGGCATGTAAGTACTATTTGTATGATTCATTACACACAAAAACACCCCACTCATGTAACACTGCACCCCTCGCCACAGATAAGTTTAGAGAAAGTGATCATTGTATTATCATCATCCTATCATCCTTTGTATATTGTAACATTCTAATTGTATGCAGTCTTTATAATGTTAAAGTAGAACCCACTGCAGGGAATTGGCATGTCATTTGGAGATTTTTACTGAACTAAAAGAAGGCTGATTTATTTTGCTGTGGTTCTGCTTGATTATAAGTGTGTGTGTGTGTGTGTGTGTGTGGCCCCAGCACAGGAGGTCACCGTCTTGCTCCAACTAATTGCCCATCCTGACTGAGCAGCGTGGTGCATCATGGGTAACAGGTGGTGCATAAACCCCAGGGCCTTGCAGAACAGACAGGGTAGCTGGTTGGGCACTTGGCGATATTTCACCCTGCCATGTCAGCAGTGCATTGTGCATTCCACTGAACACAATAAGGCAGACTGAGGATGCCAATGCATGGCGATCTGTACAGGCCACTGCAAACTGAGTCCACTGTAAACAGAAAAGACAATGAATAGGTTGAATGTGCAGACCTTATATTAAAAATGTTTTATCTATATTGCAATATTAGATGAGTGTGTGTGTGTGTGTTGGATGGTTCCGTAGTCAGCCTGGACATTGGGGTATTCAACATAGATACGGTCTACACCAGATGTCCATCTTGCTTCAATTTGATAATGGTGGAAGAGACATCAAGCGCATGGTTACGGAGCAAAACCTTCCTCATGCACCACTCGGGCACTGATCTCTTCCTCTCTGGTGTGTGTGTATTTCTCTCCGTCTCCCACTTTGCAGTAACATTGCTGAGGCCCTTGTCAGCAAAGGTCTGGCCACTGTGATTAGGTATCGTCAGGATGATGACCAGCGCTCCTCTCACTATGACGAGCTCCTGGCTGCTGAAGCAAGGTGAGCCGCTGCACACTCACACACTCCACAGGGCATTTTCTCTCAACTTCCAGCTTTATTTTGGTCAAGTGGCTTATGCATTAGCGTGTCACGCAGCCAGACAGCTACAGCGCTGCTCTCTGTGGGCATATACAAAGTGTTGCGCTGTAGCTGCCTGGCTACATTAGCTGCTGGCTGTAGCAACTCTAGCTAGGTGAAACAGATTGTTTTCACGTTTTTTTTTTTCCGTACCGACAGTACTCGGTGACTTCGAGAAACGGACATCTATGTGAAAACTCAAAGGATTTCTCGTTTAATATGGCTGCATTTGTGGCAGTGGGTGCATGACATATGGTCAAATACCGGAGCTGCAGATGTGTAGATGGAAATGCTGCACTGGTCCACAGAGAGTCATTGCCCTGACCAGATCATATGCAGCTGTAGTCAGACCTGCACTGCACGAGGGATCAGTCATTCCCTGCTGAAAATATCAGTCAGTGCAGCACAGCCTATTAAATTCACCTTTCTCTGTGCTTTGTCCATGGATGTAATTATGTGCGGTCATAGTGCAGAGATTAAGGAGGACTTTATGACCGTAATGGCAATAGAGATCCGGTTAGCTGAGGAGAGAGGGAACCCACCCCAGTTCACAATTGGCAATTGGGCCTATAATTTCCAACCAGCTTTATATTGGGTTTGTTCTCTCTCTCTCTCTCTCTCTCTCTCTCTCTCTCTCTCTCTCTCTCTCTCTGTGTGTGTGTGTGCTTTGTCTCTGCCTCACTTATCCATTGTCTTTCCTTTGCTCTGGGTAATGTTCCACTGTAGATGTGGTGGGGGTGAAGTATACGGGGTCTGATTTTATTTTCAGTGGGAGTCGGTATGGGGGGGGGGGTGGGGGGGTCTGTGTTGGTGTAAAACAAAGTTACTTTTTTCCTCCGCATGTAAACAAGTAAAGTGTTGCAGTGTAGTGTATGCAATGTGAAATCCTCTGTGAATTTTCTTCAGTAGTCAGCTCACCTTTTCCTGCAGCACCTACCTAGTTTTCAGTATATGTGGGCTGAACAGTTGCCGCATGATTGATTGCAGAGCCATCAAGAATGCTAAAGGACTGCACAGCAAGAAGGAGGTCCCCATCCACAGAGTGGCTGACATTTCTGGGGTGAGTAAAGGGCTATTTGTGTGTCTGTGGATTCACTTTTTTTCCTTCTGTAACGCGTCTCGCACCTTAAAGCTGGTTAGTGCGCTGGTTCTCCTCTGCTGCAGCTGGATCCAAGGCTCTTATGCCTTTAAAGGGGAACATGAATAAATGAAGATGGATGAAGGGCTAACGTGTGTGTGTGTGTTTATTTATTTATTTATTTATTTATTTATTTATTTTCCCCCTTCTCCTTGCTTTCCTTAGGAGACACAGAAGGCCAAACAGTTCCTTCCGTTCCTGCAGCGCGCTGGTCGCTCTGAGGCTGTGGTGGAGTACGTCTTCAGTGGCTCACGCCTCAAACTCTACATGCCCAAAGAGACCTGTCTCATCACCTTCCTGTTGGCTGGTCAGCAACACATCATACACAATTTCACTACTGTTCCAGGAATGCATTTCTTTTTCATTAGAAAGCTTATATTAATTTACATCAACATCGCTGCCATCTTGCTCAGTGATGTCTAAATATATCCTGTTTGTCATATTGTGCCCTACCACAAGTTTCACATTGAGTAAGTTCGTACTGTGTTGTTGCTACGAAGCAATTACTATGTTGCTACTTTTGTTCTAACTGAATTGGGCCCCTCATAGGAATAGGTCTTCCTCTAAGAGCTGGGTAATATGATTGATGCTGATCTATATCATCTGACTTTAATCTTTCACATTATAATACTCCGTCATGCTCTTTACTGCTGCTAGTGTTCTTTAAGTCAGCTTGGTTACCGTTATGGCTGATTGCAAATAGCAACTTTTGCATGACATGGTTGCTTGAATTTTGTGTCAGATTGTGTCTAAATGCCATGTTTGATTTATAGTTAGGGTTTTTGGAAGAGCTGTTGCTCCCTGTTAAATAGCAGTTAATTTATCTGTATTTGCATAGTGGTTAACCATGATTGTTTTGCAGTAACCGCAAGTAGTTGAAAGCCAAGTTTACTTGATCTGTTGTCACTGATCATCATTGTACAGTAGTCGGTGAGATTCTTTTGGTATTTTAGGCCTTATTTTGTTGGAAAGGAAACTGGAAAAGAAATGGGCCTTTCTGTGTGGTGTTCATATTTGAGTGACTTCCTGTTGGCATCTGCCGTGGCAGCTTGCTGTTGGAGCTGTCTGATGTACCGGCTGTTTAGCATTGAAAATAGCCCCCCAGCTGATGCAAGCATTTACCGTATTCTTCATGTAGACGTCTGAGGACATCTCGCATCACTCCCAGACATTTCCTCTCACTTCCAGATGCTGCCATGCAAGTGGTGTGAGGGTTTTGGAGACCTCTCCGCCGCCACAGCTGGCTTGTGTGCTTAATGTGGTTTGTGGTGAGAGGATCAATCTGAACTGGGTTTCAAAGGTCATGGCCTCTAACTGTGTGGACCAGAAATGCTGTTTTTGAAGTGGCATTCACTGTGAGTGGTGCAGGTGTCTGTGACCTTGGGTGTTGAACATGGTCATACTGGGCTAGGTGTGTTGTGGCCCAGGTATGCAGAGAAAATGGAGCTAAAAATTAGCTTTTGTTCAGTGAGTCGGCTTGTTGTTGCCTAGGGGCGAAACAACGCAGTGATCTGTATCGATGCATCGACCTCAAGCAATGCGGTTGCATCGATGTGACTTATTAAGCATCGATACATGTTTATTTTCGCGGCATGCAGGCTTGTTGTAGTGCACCTTACATTTGAGAGTTTACACATCTGCCTTATTTCTAGTCACTGTGTGAGTAGTGGCAGAACTTTTGTAGCAATGGAGCAGACAGCTGCAGTAGATGTAGCCTGTGGCCCTGATGGCAGCTAAGAGAATACACTCACTCTGTTGATGGGCAGCACTCTCAGTTGAGCTTGAGCTTGAAGTTTGAACACTCTTGGGGACAGCTGACGCTGGGCGTCTGACTGTGGTCATCCAGAATCATACAATAATAAAATTATCCCACCTGTGAACCCACCAGTAACGAAGTTCGATATACACAAATATCAATAGCCATCAACATAACATATTGTAACAACTGACAACATTTATTTAAATGTAGTAAGCCTATCTAATGTTATGTGGGAATTGCAAGAAAATGAGTGAAAGCAATTCCTTACTGTGACCAGGCGAGTGCGTGTGTTACCGATAGGACAAATCTGAATCAAAAATGGCACTGTCCATCAACAAAAACAGCATGGAGTTCGAACGTAATTTAATGTCATGTAAAGGGGCAGCGATCACTCAGGACATAGGCTTACTGTACACCACAACTGAGAGTGAGAGTTGGAATAGCCTAGGATACAAAACACTGCATTTGAAAGACGACAGTGTGTATAGACCAAAGATTCTAGAGCGGAGCTCTATTCTAGAATCTTTGGTATAGACCCTTTCAAGAGTTCCATTATCAGCATCATAGTTGGCCCCACAAGGCTTCCGTTTTAACATTCCATCAGAGAGGGTTAAAGCTGTTTTTATTGTTGAAAGGGTCCTCATGATGGTATGACCACACAAATCTAGTTAAAACTGCAATCTGGTTTCTGCCTGAAATTGCACAGCGCCTGCTTTAGAGGCCACTGTTCCCACCTAGTTTGGCCTATAATCAAATGCTTTACCTCTTTGGAAAGCTGAGACATTGTAGTTTCTTGGGAAACAATCAGCATAACTGTGTGATGTACTGAAACAGAGGCTAGAATCTTTTTTTTTTTCTTTCTGCCGGATTACAAGCATCTCTGAACTGACCAAATTTCAGCCCTCTAGGTCACTTGATATGACTTAGAAACACAACTGAGCCCTAGCACCGGGTCCTGTGAAGCTGTGTGTAAAAGTAGATCAATATAGAATGTAAAATATGAGTATTTTAGACCATTATTTGTAAAGGTATGCTCATGCGTTTTGTAAAATACCCTATGGAAACTCCCCATAGGACTTTTGGGTGCCCGCAGGCTGACTGCACAGGGCTCTACACTAACATTTTTTTCCAGGAGCACTTGTGCGCCCAAGTTAAAAAATTTAGGAGCACAGACAAAAATTTGGGCGCACAGTCAGTTCTGTACTTAACTTACACATAATCTTCTAACATTACACTGCAGCTAACAGTTAAACATGCCAGTGCACCAATTGCGAATATTAAGAATGACTGACAACATTTAGGCTACAGGACACAGGATTTTAAAGATCAGTGCCTATTTTATTATTATTTTATTATATTTTTTTTATATCAGTCTGTTCCATTTTTCTACATTTTGTTAATGTAAAATAATATAATACATTGCCATATTTGCATTTAGCCTGTATATCAAGTATCCTGCCAAATGTAGGCTAATTTATTTATTTGTGAATCCATCTGTAGCTAATCCAAATATGCCCATGGTGACCTATCTGACTGCATACTGCCTAATACTACTACTAAAACAGTCCATTTTCTCTTCCACAAAGCCCATAGGCTAATTAAGGATATATATATTATACTTTCATTTGAAATATCTGCATTGATGGGGGCAGTAGGCAAACGTTAGACCTACTTTCGTTTTGCACTTCAGCTTGTATTCGGTGTAAACAAACAAGCATGCGTGGATGCCTGGAGCTGTCAGTAGCGTTCTACCTTTGAATAAAATGGGAGTATTACGGGAGGCTACTTTTGTGCCTGTTTGCTACAGCTATATTTTGCATATTGCAGCCAATACGTCAACTGGGCTAAAAGGCATGTTAGGTTACCTTTCCTTCTCTCACTGCATTCTCAGAATCTCATTCTGTTCCTCCTACTGTATATCCAATGACTTCGGTGGATAGAAGAACTAATTTCTTCAATCTTTGCATCTTGGCTGGCTAGTCTAACTTTCCGCTTTTTCAGTGCGCTCTTGGATTTGATAGAAGCGACTACTAGCGAGTCACAACGCGAAACTGCTAACGTTGATGGGAGGTGTAGTTTTTATGCTGCATTTGTGACTTGATTCTATGGTTTGCACCAGTAATGTTTCTCGACGTTGCGGTGTATTTTGTAGTTAAACATTGACATGGTTAAAAGTCATTCGCACCAGTGCGCCTAAATATTTTTTTGCACTCGCACACCATGATTTTTACTCGCATGTGCGAGTGAAATGGGCGCGCTGTAGAGCCCTGCTGCATATGAACCCCTTTGTGTAGAAGCATAATCTTGGTCTCAAATGAAAGGTAACACATGAAGTTTCATGCTTGCATTTGGATTGTGTAGAAGCATCCTCCCCCGCTCTTTCTCTGTCACTCAGACACTCTGTCTGCTTGTATGAGTAATGGGTGGGTATTTCCTGTGGTCGGAGTGATGCGGACTTCATTTACTCTCCATGTAATAGAGGCCTTTACATCTCTCTATCACAGCATCATTATCTGCTGGGCTAAGCAAACAGTGTTCGCATCTTCATCCATTCCCTACAGTGCACTATATATTTATAATGGCATCAGTGCAGCTTAATTATGCATGTCTGCTATTGTGGATATTTCAATTAATTTGATAATTTGTTTTTAATGTCCCCCCCTTCTTTTGTTGTTGTGTTTTTCATGGCATTTTAGGCTCACACTTTGTGCTCGGAGATTGTGTGCATCTTTGGTGGCTTGCCATTGTCTGCTGATAATATACTCAGGACTGTTTCTCACACGTTTCCTCGTGTGTGTTCCTTTATAGGCCCGACTATGTTATGTTCCATGTCCAAGTATTCATTGCAGCAAGAAGGTGGACATAACATTATCATGTGACACAGCATGATCTGATGTCTGAATATGCTGCTTTCCTGTATGTGACAATGTTTTGGCTAAAAAACTAATTCTGAATTCACATCCAATTTAAATAATTACCACCTTCCCTCAACTCTCCATCCCCACACGATTGCTCATATCAACTATATTGTATTGATAGCGTTGGGCTCATAGGGTTAAAGACTACTCCACAACACCCCATATGAACAATAAAAAACCCCACTATTCTCATGGATAACTTGTATGTTTTATTAAAACTAATGGTGGATGGATGGATGGTGTGGACTCCCAGAAGGAATTAGGCTAGTAGGATTCATCTAGACCACCACCAATATTTACTAAGTTACAGACATGGACTGAAATAAAGTACATTTTATCAAAATCAACTCTCTTACAACTGACTTCAGCTCAAAATCATCACAACCACTTCTGGATTAAAAACGATGAATCCAAAAGATTCTCATTAACTCCAGATAGAAATTATGGCCTATGTTTAAGGTGAAATCCCACAAGTCTCCAATTGACTTAAATGGGCTAGTGCTTTCCTTACATTCTGGACTATTTGTGTTTAACAGGCTGATCGAATCTTTTTATTTTTGCCAGTGGACTGCCGTAGTAGGTTGAATTGGTATAAAATGGTCACATAAATGAGTTGTTTTTTTGGCTTTGATTTGCAGTTCTACTGTAGAATAAAACACTGTCTACCAAAAGATCCAATGATGTGTGGATCACAGCTGTTCTTCCTCATTTCCCCTCTCTTTCCTGTTGTCTTAATATATGAATGGTTTGGAGAACTAGCTCAACAACACTGAAGTGAATGCCAGGAGGCACTGGGGAGCAGCATTTCCTTATTTGTGTGTGTGTGTGTGTGAGACTGAAGTGCCCCTAAAAGGTGAGTCTAGCCTGTAGTGGTCCAATCTGTTTCCATAGCTGTGTGCTCTGTTTCTCTTGCTGCTCTCTGCTTTGTCTGAGTAAGAGAAATATACTGAGCATAGGCTTTTAGATAAATTTAGCATGAGGAATAGTTGATGGATAGGGTTTCTCTTACCATTAGCTGAGATAAATGACATTCCTCATAGAGCAGGGATCAAGAATAGTGGGCACGCACATGAGTCAGTGTTGTGAATGTGGTGAATCTCTCTCTCTCTCTCCCCCTCCCCCCCCCTCTCCTTTCTAGCTCCCTCCCTCCCTCCTTGCTCTCTCTCTCTTCCTCCTCCCTCTCTTCTCTCTCTCCCATCCTCTCCCCCTCTCTTCTCTCTCTCTCTGTTCTCTCTCCCATCCTCTCCCCCTCTCTTCTCTCTCTCTCCCTGCTCTCTCTCTCCCATCCTCTCTCCCCTCCTCCCTCTTTGCTCTCTCTCTCTCTGCTCTCTCTCTCCCATCCTCTCTCCCCTCCTCCCTCTTTGCTCTCTCTCTCTCTCTCCCATCCTCTCCCCCTCTCCCCCTCCCTCTCTGGCTGCTGCAGTGCACCTTATGTTGATGCTCTGCATTCCTGGAAAAGCAGAGTTGATCTGAGTGCTGCTTTGCTGCAGCCATGCTGCTCACTGCGTTGGTTGTTCTCTTCCACTGCTTTTGTCTACCCGAGAGAACACAAAAATATTTCCTCTCATTTTTAGTTTTGTGGATAAGGCTATCTGTTCCTTTTCAGAAGCCTCTAAAATGTTAATGAATTATGGTATGTAGAAATGATTTGTCCTCTGCCTTTGTTTTTTTATAAGAAACTAGTCGCTTTCTATTTACTGATTCTTGACAAAAAGGACCAAACATGTGTAGCAGTTGTAATTGCTATCAGGTTTAATGATTCACTTATTTTTCATCGTAAATGCTATGAAGGATTAATAATATAATATTATATTATATTATAAATAATACAATGTAATGTAAAATTGATATTGTTCATTTTAGGGAATGCATTATGTAAAATGGCTAAAAAGAGACTTTTTCAACAACACACATTAAAACATAAGCAAGTGTAAGCAAGATTTCCAGACCCTTAAATGTAGAATTTCCTGTTAACATTTACATTTAACTCAAATCAGTCAGAACTCCTAGTTAAATTGTATTTTATATCCCATCTATGAGGAAAGTTTGAAACACACGACAAACATTCCTCATACCCAGTACATGTTTGGGTCGGAGGGATTGCAAATGTTTTTCCCCACACAGTGTAGTCATTTTAGCTTGCATAAAACACAGCACAGACTGCACTTCTGTTGCAGGTAGCACAGATGCTTTTGAGTTCAAGAGTGCAGCACGCACATCCAAGTAGTTGAGTACTGGGTGCTGGACAGGAAGGCACAAGCAAGTAGAAGAACGTTGAGTCCGCACACCAGAAGCTGCTCCTTAGCGTTTTTTATTTGTAGACTATATCACCACATGTGACGTTTCGGGCCCCAGATATAGCCTACAAATAAAAAACGCTAAGGAGCAGCTTCTGGTGTGCGGACTCAACGTACTTCTACTAGCACAGATGCTTTGGCCACAAGTGATTTGTCCAGCAGTTATTTCAGGCCAGTGGTGGGCTAGGTGAGGAGGTGGGGGAGACGAGCAGTGTTTTATCGGCATCGCTCACCAGCATCACCAAACACCAAACATCTCCAAACAGGCCACACATCAGGCCAGAGGTGTGTGTGTCGGTCGGTGTGTGTGTGTGTGTGTGTCCGTGTCCATCCCTCTGTGTGTGTGTGTCTATATTTGTGTGTGTGTTTGTGTTATAGGGTAGGATAAAGGAATCAAGTGATAAGAGAATTATGGGAGGATAAGAAGTGGGAAGAGACCTGAATTCTGCAGAGATGTACCATGTTTAACCGCCTCAAAGCCCTATGCAGTCTCCTACACCGCCTCCTACACCGCCTCAAAGCCCTATGCAGTCTCCTACACCGCCTCAAAGCCCTATGCAGTCTCATACACCGCCTCAAAGCCCTATGCAGTCTCCTACACCGCCTCAAAGCCCTATGCAGTCTCCTACACCGCCTCAAAGCCCTATGCAGTCTCCTACACCAAGAAACATTTATATTTGCATGTTTGTGGATGTTTACAAGAGAGGGCGATCGTCACAAAGCTGGAACATAAGTGAATGTTGTAGTCATTAGTGTAGAATCGAGAGCAGTCATGCCTACGGCCTAATCTTCATAGCATCAAACTGGCCCATCCTAAGCACTCGGCTCCCCTACCTACCTCTTCCTTATGCCTTTTCTCACTCCTTCCATATAGATGTGCTGACGGGCAGTTTGAGTGCAGAGCAAAGGGGAGTCATGTTGCTCTTTGCTCTCTCTCTCTATCTCTCCTGTTCTGCAGCTAAACTCAAGTGTGCTCCTCTCCTCTTCACCAACCCTCATCTTGCTCTCATGCCTTCAGATGAGGGGGAGAGAGGAGTGGTAGAGGAGAGGGCCCTGTTGGAGTGAATGCATGTTGCAATCTCTCCCTATCATGAGTCATTGCCGAGTCTTGTGGAGCTGGAACTGTGGCTTGCGCGAGGGCGTCTCTATTCAGACCCTGTGCCCCCTCGCCCATATATTTAGATCTGTGCAGTTATGTGCCAGCTTGTCCTATTTCTAATGCCTGTCAGTTACTTCACAGCTTTACCGCTGGCAGTCCTCTATACATTCTATCAAAAGGTTGAGCTGAACAGAAAGCTTCTTCCTCCAACTTACTGCATGTTCTAGGTGGACTTGAAGTGCAACATTTTCTGTTTTCAGTTTTACCACAGCTTGGTTATTTGTTGGAACACACCTTATCTATTAAGCAATGCAGCACAGATATTTGGCAAAGTTGGCAATTTACATATGCCTTATGCGTGGGCATTGACTAGCACATTAAATTCAGTGGGCTATCATGCTTGAGTTGCCTTGATAATGGAGTGACCTTAGTAAATCTCATCATTGGATGGGGCACCACGGAATGTGAAGTGTTTGAGAGCTTCAAGATTGTACTTAAAGGTGTAGAGGATTAAATTAAGTGATTTTGTCCTTAGAGTTCAAGAGCAATGAATGACAGAATTTCCTGTTAAGGGAAGACATTTTAATGTGATAGGGTCTGGGGAGTTTGATTTCAAACAACGGTACCCATTATCAGGTAAGGCCTACAAAAAAAACATTTTAGTTCCATTCCTGCTGTTACCCTTTATCAATATTAACATGTGAGCGGATAAGAATTATCAGGATTTTATTTTTTCATCATTAGAATTTGTGATTTTGTAGTGCTTTATTGGACTTGGCTGGAAAAAAACTCCTATATGCCATTAGGGTAGACTTGACTTAATAAAAAGTCAATCAGTTCCTTTTGTAGTGGCTGGTGTCAAGTGACACGGATTCAAAACTGTTTTCCGTCTTATTCAGTTCTACATAGGCCTATGGAATATGCACTATGTGCGCATGAATTTGGTCACTGTTTCTAATCTTTTGGGTAGCCCTCTTTCCCCCATGAGCCTTCCTGCCCCCTGTCTCATGTAGAACGTGCCTGGCCAGATTGGCCTTGCTAACCCAATCCCAGTGTCTAAAAATACTCCCAACATGGTTGCGGCAAAGGACTTCCTGCTTTGTGCGGCCCAGATGCTCCAAGCAATTTAAATGCTAATCTGGGAGTATTTACGGACTATTAAAAGGCAATTGAGTTGTTTCATTTGTCTAGGCAACACAGTGCAGATTAAAAAATAAGTTTTTTTTGTTTTGTTTTTTTGAGTGTCTGCAGGCAACCTTGTGTGTGCGCAGGCACATGCTTGCGTATATCCTTTAGTAAAGTAGGCTTGTTTTCCTGCAAACACAACTATCCTCTACCCAGATCTTTTGTATGCAAGCACCCATTTGCAAGTGATAAAGATGAGTTCTTTTCTGATGATCCTGTCAAGTGTGCTGTAGATAATTCTCTACATCCCCATGTGGTGGTGTGATGTATGCATCAGTTGGTCCCGGTGTTTAGAGTCGATTCTTTGTGGAAGAGTTCACCTGATAAATGAAGACTAATGTGGCTCTGTTAGGGGGAGGTTAAAAGGTACTCACCTCCAAACCAGGCTATGGCTTGCTCTGCATAAATCGATCACCTTTTCTGCTCCCATTGTGCAAACTGTGCTGGATAGAATCTGTGTGTGTGCGTGTGCGTGCACAGGCATTAAAAGAGGGCTCAGTGACAACTTGAACATTCTGACCTCCTATCTCAGAAGTCCCTCTTGATCAAACTTTTTTAACATTGAAAAGCAAATGGAAGACACTGGTGAGGTGTTTTTTCCCTGAAAGCAATGCTTCTGGCATCTTTAAAGAGGTGTGCAAAACTCATGGCATAGAAAGTGCATCTCTTATCATGAGGGGTTCCAAAGCTTTCTAAAGTTTGAGGAGCATTTGGAGTAAAAATAAAGGGTTGCCTCTCCTTATTACCTATTACATATTACACCCACACTCATTTGATTTTATTGTTGCAGGCCATAGCCCACATGTCAGTTTGCACAGTTAGAGTTAGAGTTCATTGGTAATTTGTTAATAAACTGAATAATTTAACTATGTAGTTTGTGTTTTATTGCCATTTTAATATTAAGGCGGTGTTCACAATGACACGTTTTTCACCTCCAGGCGCTGTAATTGAATGTTTTCCCTGTGGAATGGAGCAACGGTCCATGGCAGCGCGCCTCGCATTTATAACAAGGGAGTAAGAAAAAAAAAAAAAAAAAAGCGAGGCTTCTAAAAACACGAGGCGCTTAAAGTTCCAATTAGTTTAACTTTTGAGGTTGCGTTTTTTTCTTTCAACAATGAGTTGTTGCTAAGCTGCCTGCCTTAGCTAAGTCAGGGAGCTAGCAATTTAGCTAAAATCTAACATATAATCGCAGCAACATGTACACAATCAATGTCTACCTCGCATGTTTTTAACATTCACTTATTCGGAATACTCACGTTCTGAAGGTGAGAAAAGTGGACGTGAACTGTGAACGGCACTTAAGGCAATATATGGCTGTTTAAAACACGGTATTCTGTAGTGAACCTTTGTAGCGTTGCATGTGATCATTTTTGCTTGACTGGTCTTGGTGCTCCTGAAGCTGGCTGCGGAGCAATGGGATTTGCTGACGCAGTGTGACGCGTTCTTATTTCCTGTAGGCATCGAGTGCCCCCGTGGCTCCAGGAACGTTCCGGGCGGTGTTCAGGTAGCGGAGCCGTTCAGTGAAGAGGCCATGCTGTTCACCAAAGAGCTGGTCCTACAGAGAGAGGTAAGGCAAAGGTGTACGGGCTCTGTTGATGATGGTATGGAATTGGACATCCATTTCCATTCCATTTTTCTTGTCTAATGTTGCTACAGTCAAGTCTAAAAAAAAAAAGCCAAACACACACACACACACACACACACACACACACACACACACACACCGTACTACATCAGTGACCACCTCAGATACTCACTCTGCTCGCGTTCCCCTCTTTAAGTCCTATCTAAGTGTCCATTATAGGTGAGCTTGATGGAAGATTGACTATTTTAGCTCATTGATTACAGCTCATAAACCATAGGTGGAGGTAAGGGGTACTAATTTAGCCCCCTAAAGAATCCAAAGCCCCCGTAAGCCTCCCCTTTTAGTGCCTTTAGAGTTGGCAGAGATGAACTCCTGAACTGCTCCTATTCATCCCTCTTTTTTCCCCCTGTGTGCCCTGCTCCATTTACCCCCTATCTCACTGTTAGCTGTCACCCTTCTTTATTATGGAAATGCCTCGGTCTCTTCTGAAAGAACTGCTAAATGAGTGTAACCTAAATTCAAGGGCGCTGCTCTGTCCTCCTCCCTGGATCACTCCTTTCTTTCTTTCTTTCTTTCTTTCTTTCTCTCTTTCTCTCTCTCTCTCTCTCTCTCTCTCTCTCTCTCTCTCCCTCTCCCTCTCCCTCTCCCTCTCCCTCCATCCCCATCTCTTCCCTTACTCCCCTCCCTGCTTTTGAGAATGCTCTTGTCCGGCTCATTCCTGATTGTCATGGAAATGCTACTTTTGGCCAGAGGTGCAGTTGAAGTAGAGCTAAAAAGCTGGCTCTGGAAATGTTAAAGAATCTGCTTTCAAAAGCACTCTGGGAGTGGAAAGGCATTAGTAACGGTGCTGCAGGAAACAAAAGTAGCTAAATTCACACCATTTATGTAGTGTTTCCTCCATTGTTTCTAGAGTATGTGGTCCATCTAACCAGGCTAGAAATCTGAGCCCTATTCATGTCAGTAGGAGCATAAGGGTGACATTGAACATCCAACAAATATGTTTGAACTTGCATTGAGTTGTACTTGTGCGTTGCCTGCGTGTGGTTCTGTCTGAATGCTTCTGCTCTCGGGATATTTCATCTAATTTGTTGTGAAGCTGAGAGTGTAAGCAAACAACAGTCTATTTACAGTCGAGCTGTCTGTGAGCGTAGTGGTGATCTGGGACCCATGCTCTCCTCCTTACCCCACTATCCGAGATACCATTTATTCATCTGTACAGGGAGTTAAGGTGAGGGTGGACACAACTTTTTGTTATTCATGTGTTGTTCCTCCTATCCTGAATAAATCATTCTAATCTAATCCATAGTATTTCTGTTATATCCAACCATTTTTGAGCCCCCACACACGTTTTAAGAGTTTTTGCTATAATTGCCCCCTCCCCCCTTTTTTAATATTTTTTTTATATAAGTGGTTTCACAGATATGGAGAAGGAGTGTAGACAATCTGCCTGCAAGCCAGGGGTCAACCTCAATCAGTCTGAGGTTTCTTTTAAAAGAGATTAGCACAAGCCTTACTCCCTCAGCTCCGCTTTATTTACTGTAGCACGGCTGTGTGGGTAGAGGGCTTCGCCATGGGATGCTTTCAAGAAACAAGGTCAGGGTGTGTGTGTGTGTGTTTGAGGAAAGTGTGTGTGATGAATGACACTGTTTAGTGTTCAGCAAAAAGGAGGTGTGAGGTATACAAACTTTGAGGGTCCAGTCAGAGGTTGTTGGGGTGGATGGGGTAAAAAACAGTAGCTCCAGCTCAAGTTGGTTGGTGAGTCATCCTCACACATGACGCTACAAATGCCTCACTCTCCTGCAGATCAGTCGGCACCAATGACCTTTATGTTCAAACCGTTTACTGGATTGTGGGGGATGTGTCCTCAAGCGCATCAGGTGTGTGTGTGTGTGTGTGTGTGTGTGTGTGTGTGTGTGTGTGTGTGTGTGTGTGCGTGTGCGCGCATGTGCACACTATATGCTCATGGTGGAAAGTGGTGCACCATTTTGTACATTTTCTTCCATATTTTCTTTGAATGCACTCACTGCGCCTCTGTTGTCCTTGTTGTCCGGTCAAAAATGAATTGGATTTCTCTTAGTATGATGCCCGAGCATTGATTTCTGAATACCAAGAAATGATGTCGCTCTCACAAATTGTGCTGCTGCTCGCCCTCTCTGTCATCCCTCGTTTCAGTCTCCCTCTGTCACCATCATGTCACTCCTCTCTTACCTTCCGTCTCAGCCTCGTCTCTCTCTCATCCTCAATCCTCTTGTCGTTTCTCTCTTTCTGTAGCTGTGGTTTGTTTGAATAATTGATGGAAAGCTCCACAGACAGTAGTGTGATGTGGAGTTTCCAGGGGAGGGCTAGTGGGGCACCATCAGAGCCCAGGAAAAGCTGTCAGATCTCCTGCACCGTCTGGCACTGTACCACATGCTCCCCCACCACACCCCTTAACACAGACCACAGGTACAATCAAAGACCCCACTTTCACATGACCTGAGAAACCTATAAACCAGGGGTTCCCAAACTTTTCCACTACAAGGCCCCCCAAATACCACTAGGTTCTGGCCAAGGACCCCCTTGATGTGTTATTAAACCCATCGTCAATACTACGGCAAATGTGAAAATAAATGAAGCTAATCCTAATAATTATTTTAGCCACAAGCACTTTACGATGGAGCATACAGTGTGTAAAAATTGCATTTGGGGCTTTCTGCTATATGAGAGCTATCACTCTACTATTATTCCCAGTCATCATCATGGAAAATATAATGTTCAGATATGCAACAAATTATTATAATGGCATTGTATAACAACCCTCATAGTAATAGGTATATTTAAAAAAATTTAAAATGTATTTATTTGTTGCTTTTATTTTTCCTTCCAACTTGCTGAGGCCCCCTGACGGCCCCCTCGTAGCCCCCACTACTATAAACCATAAGAAATTGTTTCCCACATGTTATGAAGGACAATACGGGCCTATTTTAATTACGATCTTCACATGTGGAACACAGCTTTTCTAACCATCTGTTGGTAGGTTGATTTATAGTTGGCTTTCCTTTGCAGACCAGAAAATGTAACTTTGTGTTTTTCTGGTCTTGTACTCTCACTTCCATATCATTCTCACAGTTCACTGTGTGACGCAGTCAGGCTCACCAATCAGAAGGGCCGTGCTCCTCAAATACCAGGCATGCTCACAAGAAGTGGCCCAACGTAGCTGCTTTTAGATGGACTGATGCTCTGAATATTTCAAGACATAAACAGTAGCCTAATCAAAGTAGCCTACTCAAAGCCCTGAGTAACCCATGTGAAAGGTAATGTCCAAATCAGAGAGAGAGAGACTTCGAAAATTTGAAACTGGAAAGGCTGCCACTCATGTCAGCTATATTTTATCAGTAGCTTATAGTTTTCCTTGCGCTAATTAGCTTGCTCTAGCTTTCTACTATATCCTTTAATATTTCTGTATAATATATCAGTGTTCCTATAGTAGGCTACAGTCTTATCTGATTTTGCAACAACATGCCAACAAACACAGGTATGCAGTGGCTATTCAAAACAACGTAAAATTGTGCAATAAACTGACACTTCTACTACTTTGGACTGTCTTTAGACTTCAAACAAACAAACGACAATTCTGACTGCAAAGTCCCTTAATGGTCCCTAAAGGGCATTTCAGAATGCCACACCAGCAAAACATAACCAGCTACAGACAACGAGTGGCAGACAGAGTGTGATGTCACTTATAGGCTACCAAAGACTGTTTTTGAGTCAATCGTTGCAAATTTCATTTGATAATGCATCATTCCACAAAATGGTTTGTCTTCTCCATCATCAAGCTATTCAATAGGCTAAACATATAGCCTTGACTCAAAACAGCTGTTAGGCTTATGTCATTTTGATCTGTAAAAAATGTCACATGCAACCATGCTTAAATTCTGCTCACTGCACATTTATTATATTATGTAAGGGATAATGTATAGAACGCCGGTCATTATCGGGAAAATAAGTCCTGACAGGGCGAACCGGACCCCGAGACGCCAGAGGCTTGATGATGACCGGGGTTCTATACATTATCCCACTTATTATATGGCTACTTGCCAAAACAAAAAAATAAACTCCACATGATATGTGTCTTAACATTTATTTGTGACCGTTTCGTCTTGGCTTTTGCTGAGAAACAAATAGTTTGCAACACGCTGAACTTTAGAACACAGCTGATAAACCGTCTGCTTTCACTTTTTAATGGCGTTCCATTTGAAGAAGTTACCAGATTACTTGCGGAGTGATACAAAAGACGTTAATCAGACGCACAACACTCGTTGCCATTGAAAGCGGTCATTATATGTTTCAGCGGTCATTACATGGTACATATTTGACCGTAGAACGTTGGGAAATCCCATTCAAGCCAATGGAGCATTCATCAATATATTTTTAAAGTAGGCCTACCTGCAGGCATGTAATTGGGCTACAGGTTTTCTACAGGAATAGCATGTTTGAACAGGCACTGCACTAGTTGAATAGAGTACAGAAGCCATGACGTAGCGTTGCCAAGGCAGCAATTTCACTGGATCTAAACAAATCAATCTAACCATTGAAATTACCATTAACGGTGGCTTTCTTAATCTATTTCCATAATAACGTTTCTAAGATGTTAGTATATTTTTTTTTTTACACTGTAGGAATCGCATACTACAACATATTCATACCAATACGATCAAATTCGTGACTACAGAGTTTTATTTTAGCATGGGTTTCCTCCGTAAAAGAGATCTGCATGTAACTTCACAGCATGCAGTTAAAATCCTTAAATACATGGACGTATTTTGGCTTTATTTTTTAAGCATAAAACCTCACTCTTAACAGCCGCCAGTCTTTGAGAAGACGTGAAATATCCACTGAAATGTTGTTTCTTTATATTACACCTGCCAGGGAATCCGTGTTATGTGGGTAAGCTACTGCCTAGCAGGTAAAGCACGTTTAAATGGCTATAGCCTACATTTAAAACAATTAATTAGCTAGAAATGGTACCACATGTCTACATTCAATGCTATTTAAGCCACTTCGAAAGTTTGTTTAAATCCAGTGATTCTGCCGTCATGGAAACGCTACGTCAGACTTCGGTACTCTATTAAATTAAATTAAATATAGACCCTTTCAAGAGTTCCATTATCAGCATAATAGTTGGCCCCACAAGACTTCAGTTTTAACATTCCATATGTTATCTTAATGCAGAGGAAGTAGATTGGGATCCAAATAGAATGTTCAAGCATTGTTTTTGTTTTTATTGTTGAAAGGATCTATAAAGCATCTAGTATTTTGATGTTCTCCCTAGTGGTAATGCTCCATCACATGGTTTATATAGTAAATATTGACCTCTTAAGCTTGACTTTCAAAAAATGTAAAATCTGTTAGGAACATCACAATTCAACATTTTCCCCAGATTGTTCAGCTCTAGTAGAACCCCTCGGTGACACCCCTTGGATATAAAAAATGAACTGGAAAGAGTCCATCCAGACCTGTCCAATATACTCTGTGTGTGCGCGCGCACGTGCGAGAGAGATGTTTCATCAATGACAAATTATAAACTATGATGAAAGTGTCACTGATTCTTTGTAGACCTTGGTCTGACTGGTGATGTTGCCTCATCATCTATTAGGAATTCAAAGGACATTCTGCTGTGACACTTCCCCTTAGGGAAGGGTCTATGTGTGTGCGTCATTGTGTGCATGCGTCATTGTGTGCATGTTGTGTGTGTGTGTGTGTGTGTCTGTGTGTCTGTCTGTGTGGTGTAAAGCTTAAGTAATGCCTCATCTCCTCATCATCAAATGAATCATTGGTCCCGAGACAGAGATTTTGCTTTATACATCCATTGTTTTTGCATTGCAGGTAGTCTTCTTACTCTCTCTGTCTCATATCCATCCTATCAACTGGCCCCTCTTCCTATCCCCCTCTGGTAGCTGTGACGGTGCGTTTGTAAATTCAATCTGACGCGTTCTGGAATGCTCCGTGAGTGTGGCGCTCTGGATAAACACGCAATAATTCCGCATTTACAAACGGTTAATTGTGCTCGGAGTGGCAATTTACGAATGCACCCTATAGAGTAGGCTATATTCCTTCTATGTGGCATGGCGGTGCAGTCTTCATCCCTCTGTAAAGCTTCTTCCTACTGCACGGCCTTGCTCCATTGTGAATCTACCACCCCCTTGTGCCCTTCTTCCGGTCATACCCACCTATCTTCCTTGTCGTCGTTGTTCCTCATTCTCTCTCTATTTCAGCAGTCTCAAACCACCTCTCCCTCACTCTCCATCCTTTCTGTGTCCCCTCCCCCTCTTCCTTACTGGCGACCTAGAGACTGCAGCATTCTTAGTCAAGCTATGAAGCAAGCTGAATCACACAGGATATTTTTAACTGCCAGTTGGTCAAGTTGTTCAATCTTTTTTTGCCCCCTCTCCAATTATGTTCTCCCCCCTTTGCTCTCTCTATCCATTTCTCCCACCTCCATCCTCCCCCTGTCAATTTCAGTGCCCGTGAGTGTGAGAGGCCTTTTTGAGATGACAGTGTGTTGCTAAGTGACTGATATAGTAGAACAATTGCTAGGAAAGAGTGGGGCAACTGCTATGGTTATACAATAAGAAATATATCTTGTTTCTATCTCAATCATGATCTCAACCTCCCTCACTTTCCCTCTCTCTCACTTTTCTCCAGCCACCCCCTGCTGAAGTCACTCTCAGCCTGGTGCTGTTAGTGGCGTGACCAGGCTTGCTGGCTCTGTCACTGCAGACTGTGACATAACCTCCCCCCAGGACGTCAGCCATTTGATTTGTCCTCTTGCTTCACTCTGACCAGTGCCTCTGACACTGTGTGTGTGTTTGCAATGCTTAACAGAAGATGAAGTGGGCTTGTTTAAATGAGTGCAGACGGGAGGATTGTGCAGCGGGGACTGTGGATGGGTTTGAGCTGGCCTACAGTGACACTTGAGTGGACACGGAGGCCGAGTGCTCTCTGTGGAGGACATGCTCTCTCTGTGGCTTTGCAGAGGGCCCGCTGTTTTGTGTTCATAATTAGCCTCTGAGCAGTTTCTCCAAAAATAGCAACAAATTAAAATGTTGTCATTATTAAAACCGCAGAGATGTGGATTCACTTCAGGTGGTTAAGGCAAAATGTCTCTTTCGATCTCCTTCTCTCTATCCCCACACAAACATGTTTTCAATTACAAAATTGAAATAGGCAGACTTGAATGAGGGTGGTTAGCTATTTGGCGAACGTTTCTCGCACCCATCAGCGTCCTGTTGAGATGTGGAACAGCCCTCTGTGTCCTTCCAAAAATACCAGATATCCTTTGAAAGTAAACCCCTCATCCTGTGAATGCTTTCCTCCTACAAGTCTCAGTAATGATGTGATCAAAGGACTTTATTTGTTTCCCCAAACTGTTCCCACAAAGTTGGGAGCATGGAATTGTCCGACATCTTTTGGTATGCTGAAGCATTCAGAGTTCCTTTCACTGGAACTAAGGGGCCAAGCCCAGCTCTGGGATGGCCCCTCCTGTTCCAACCAGTGCACAAAGCAAAGTCCATAAAGACATGGATGGACATGTCTTGAGTTTGGTGTGTGTGAGTTTGGTGTGGATGAACTTGACTGGCCTGCAGAGTCCTGACCTCAACCTGATAAAACACCTTTGGGATGAATTAGAGCGGTGACTGAGAGCCAGGTCTTCTCGTCCAACATCAGTGTGTGACCTCACCTCACAAATGTGCTTCTGGAAGAATGGTCAAAAAATCCCATAAACACACTCCTAAACCTTGTGGAAAGCCTTCTCAGAAGAGTTGAAGCTGTTATAGCTGCGAAGGGTGGACCGACGTCATATTAAACCCTATGGATTAAGAATGGGATAGTGTATATCCCATTCAGCTCCTTCTTTCTGTTAACAAGGTCAGACTGTGGAGCATTGCAAAAGGAATAACCGGCAACCTCTCATTGGTGCTTACAGTACCTGCTGGCTCTCCATCTGATCTCTGACCCCTTCCATGATGGCTTGCTGAGGTGATTTGAGCTCTGTCCTGATACAGTACTGTGGACATTTGAATGTGTCCTAACAGTACTGGAAATAGAAATAGGATTGTTTTCTATTTTCCTCTTTTCCATTTTTAAACTTCATCACATCCACAAATATATTTGCTTTATTAGTTAAGACTTATCTCCTTACGTTTTCGTGCAGAGTGGGCATTATTTTAAGATATTAAATACAGAAAATACCCTTATATACAGTAAAGTAATATTATCTTTGAGTCATAATGTTTGTACGAACATGCTTGTTAGAGCTGAGGTAGGACATAAGTTGTAGGGCATAATTTGCACTCTGTCTAACTCCCAAGTGCCATACTATAGAGGTTTCCATGACAACAGGATGAGTTATCATTGATCTGACCTTGTGTTTCTAGGCCCAAGCTCACCTTTCCATTTGCCATTCAACACAAAGCATCTTTCAATTTGGCTCCCTTCCCTCTGTTGTTTAAGGTCTCTTTGTCCACTGCTTACTCCTCCATCCTCCCTGCTACCTTACACTCAGAGACGGATTTGGAGGAAGCGTCCACCAGTTTAAGGAAGGCTTTTATAAGTTGTTAGTGAGAAGCGTTTGGCTCTAGCCGACGACAACTAGGTTCAGCGCTGCAGGTTGCCAAGGCCCAGTCGATGTGCTGCTTGGCTGGGCCCTTTTTATCCATAGGAATCAGCTCTGTGAAGGAGTAATCCTGTGCTAGCTTACCCCAGCACAAAGCCTGACCTCTCCTGGCTGCCAGGACACTCGGAGCCTAGAGAAAAGGGTCTAATCTCAGCCACAGCGTCAGCGCTTTCCCCCTAAAGCCTCCCTGGAGTGGGAAGACCGCAGTCAAAAGGAAGGGCGACTGGAAGGCGATCCTTCAAAGGCTGCATATCACTTGGATACTGAATAGCATAGACAAACTTTACTATTCTGTAAAAATAGTATTGTGTGTGAGAGAGAGAGAGAGCACAAGAGATTTGTTGAGTGCAAATTTGTTGACATTTTTGTTTTTGAGTCTTCTTCTCAAGGCCTGTGTTTCATGAAAAGTAGATAAGAGTGTGTAATATCTCAATCATAGCAATAATCTTCTTTGGACGAGATGTTAAATGTTTAAGTTCCCTATGTGTAGTCTCTTGACACAGCTTGTCAGACACACACAGACACAGACAAAACACCAAACTTTTGTTATATTTAAATCTCTGGTGATCCATATGGAACGTTTTTGAGTGGTGCCTTGTTAAAAAAAGAGATAATGAGTTAATTACACTAGTGCATTAGAGGCGTTGCTCCAACAGAACTGTGTTTATGGTCATGTCAATTTGAGGCACTTTGTTGAACATGTGGTACAAAAATATATTGGCTGCACTACATGACCCAGCCCCCCCAGCCCCCAAGGTTGTAACCCTGAAGTTGTTTTTGAGGGTTGGTTCCTAGATTTGTGTGAGAAGGTCTGTTTTAGTGCAAAATGTTTTCATCCAGGAGACAAGACCAACAAGTGTAATTGCTAAAAGGGAGGCATGTTGACACGTTAATGTTGATTGTATCTTGACAGACACCCAGTTCAGTTCCTCCCCGTCAGCAGAACCCCTTTTGCTTTCAGGGCACACATTTAGAAAGCCTACAAGCAGTCACTCTTCAGATCGCCTTGTACTAGTGTCAAAGCAAACCACTCACTCGTGTCATGTTTTGCTAGGAAGTTTTATCCCTTGTCATTTGAGAATGTAGTTCGTTCGTTGTAAAATGGGACTATAAAAATAAAAAGGGAGCAAAAATACCCTTTGCCACACTGACATTTGAGCTCAATTACTTTAATGTGCACATTAAGACAGAGCATGCATTTGCACTTCTGCCAGCAAGCTCTTTGAAATGGAGCTTATTCACGCTTCAGTAAGGATCCTCAGCTGGAGCCGCCTTCACTGGAAACAGCAGCTCTGTTGCACCACAACACACATGTCAGGGCTCCTGTTTTGAATCAGGGAAGATACCCTACAACAGCCAATGCGTGCATCACCACAAGTCCATTTTTCTCCACGCATTACGTCCTCCACCAATACAAGAGGTGTATATAGCACCCAGTGTATTGTTTTTTTGATGGTAGCACATCCCCCCCCCCCCCCCCCCCCCCCCACACACTGTTGGCTTATTGCTCATGTTGTGGAGATTACTGTGAGGTGTTAAGTTTAGTGTTGGTTGAGCACCTCCTGCACAATTTTAAGGATTTTGTTAATATAGTTAGTTGCGCTGGTTTGAACAAACAGTTTGTAGAATTTGTGCCAGGAGAACGGAAAGGTAGAGGTTTGTCAAGATGTTTGATTCACTCCTCCACTGCAGTGAAGATGCCGAGTTATCAGTGGCTCAACTACTGGCTTACTGGGATACGGAGTTATGCTGGTAAACCAGACTTTCTCGTGTAACCCTTCTAGACTGCACATGTGTAAGTGGAGACCACTTACAATTTTACATGTTTGTACTATTTTAGGTTCAAGTAAAGTAGGTCATTAATTTCAGTCTTAAAATATCTCCACATTTTAAGTCTCATTGAAAGTATCCAATGGTGATGCACATCTTAATATATCCCCCAAGGTTACTACAATTGTTGTGCAACCCCTACCAGCAATGCCCAAGCTCAGAACCCAGTGGCTGTCACCCACTCAGATTTAGGTGTTTCTAACCTCATTAATGAGCCATCCTCTTCTACTGGGGTGGAAGGCAAATGTCAACAAGCTGCAAGCTACCATTTCCCTGCGCATCCCTCAGGCAACTGGCATATGATTAGAGAGGAGCATTCACAAATGAGCGAGAGCAGCGGAATAAAATAATAAAGTTAAAAGCCAAGTGCAACGTGTGTGCGCATTACATCTTTGATGTATAAGATTACCTTTGTATTTAATTAGACAGCCACTAATGACAGAGAGGTGTGTGTGTGTGTGGGGGGGGGGGGGGGGGTTGTTGGTGAGGGGGCTATCTAATTATAAGAACCCCCTCCAGGGATACATCCCCATCTTGGTGGGACTGACAACCAAATAAGTGGAGAGAGCGGTCTCGTGAAGCACTCGTTAACAGCTGAATGGGTGCCGCTTTGTTCTAGTGGCATTCTGTTCTGCAAGGAATTGGTCCTGCTGCTGTCCTTGACTTAACATTGGAGGATACAGGTCGATAACAAAATCAATCTAAATCCTATTTCGGTCTGTGTATACTACCGTTTCTTACCCTGTAGTATACTAAAATCTGTCCCCACTGTAAGTGCACAGAATGCTCATACTATTTTGCATCAGTGGTTAGATCTGTCAGTTGTGTTTGTGTATCTCTTCTGTTGTACTATTTTGTTCTTTTGTTAAGTAATAGAGTGTGCATGTGTCTATTTAGAGCTGTGTGTCACAGCAGAAGTTAAAATAATGTATAAATAAAACACACAGAAACCTTTTATGTCGCTGCCTGCTATGTGTGGAGGCATACTGTCTGTCCATTACAACACAACATTTTTTTTGATGACCTTTTAAGCAGGTTGAAGTATCTTCATCAAGCCTGACTCGGGTAATCACTATAAAGGCTAAACTGATTAGGTATTCAAGGTCACGTGAGGCGTTGCATATAATAGACCATTTCTCAAATACATGATTTCTTGTGTAAAGTCTCCTGCCCATTGATTTATGTACTTATGTACTGTAATCATAAACACTACATGACATTATTACAGGTGAATTTAAAAAAAGATTTCATATCATGGAAAAGTTTTATCTAAAAAAATTAAAACTTTCATATAATCTGGAGTTGTAACACATAAAATATTTCAAACCTTTTTTGGTTAGAATCTTGATTATGATGATTATGGTTTACAGCAAAAATCCAGTATCTCAAAATAGTATAATAAAGGATTTCTAACTTAGGCTGATTAGAGCTATTCTCAGGTCGACATTTCTAATTAAGTCAAAACACCTGGCAATCGTTTCCTGAGCATTTAATCTCTCTGGGCAGGATTTTTCCACAATATTGTATTTTTTGTCTGTCAATAACATTGGGCGTCTAAATTGCATCACTAAATACTATAGCCAGATGAGCATAAAGACCTAAACTCTTCTAAGACTGCACTGATTTTAAAACGGTCCCTTAAGGCTATGTTAATACTTTGTGTCTTTCTTGATGCTGCCAGCGTCTGTTTGAATTTTAAACCCATGGAATAGACTACACCTTGTTTCCAAAAAAAAGTCCTGCGTCTTTCTTTGCAGATCAGGGTGTCTTAGTTGAAAGTTTACCTTCTCAGAAAAAAATACTTTTTTGACAGATGACCAATTATAAGCTGAGTAGTGAGACGTCCGTTTCCCATAACAAACAGCAGAAATGGAGACTGTAGTGGTGGAGAAGTTATCAAATTTGAGCACAGTGAGCTATGACAATACAGCATCACCATATTCATTTATGCAGTAGAATTGGGCAGGTCCCAAGGTTTATGGTTAGTGTGTGTGTTAACTTTACAGCTTTTAGCTCACGTTAATATGGCAATAAAAGACTCCTTCAACTGCTGTTTTGGAAACAAATGCTGACAATGTTTTTTTAATAGAAAAGTGCCCTGCTTACCTTTTCTTGTCTTAAAAAGACGCCAGGTGTGAACATATCCTAACATCGTAACACATACCAAATCAAGAATACACATAGAAGATGCACCTTCTTTTTTGTTATTTAAAAAAAAAAATATATATATCTCATACCAGCAGCTGTGGTTGCTGGAATTTCAAAGTAAAATTATGTTGACAATGTACATATACGGCAAACAACTTTAATTAAAAACAATAAATTGTATTGTATAACACAATGGTATGCTTTTTGAATAACCGTACATTTTGTAGGCAACATTCTTTTTTGATGGTTATTATCTATGTCTATATTAAGTCAAATGGCTTATACATGGATGCCATACCAAATCCATATTTATGGGCTGTATCTTGAAATACATATGTATGTAGTAACACAGTGCTCTTAACTTATTTTGTCCTGTCCTCAATTCTTTTTTTTCTCCTTCTCCCTTGCTGAAAGCAGTGTGCCAATTCTACACTGACATACTGAATCACAATGCCTTTGATGCTGACAGCATTAAGCAGCTACCTAGTTTAATTCCTCCCCTTTAAAGCATCACTGTAGGAGCTGTTTGTCAAGCCTGAGCAGCAAACTGCGCCATATAAAGGCATTTTGCCGGAGCCTTTGCACACTGCAGCATGCTTCAGGGCCTTGGGGTCCTGTTGAAACATGTGCAGAGGGGCGCTCTTCTGCTGTTCCACTGCCATCTTCATTATGTTCAAACAGAGACACAGCACAGCGCCGTAGCTAAAATGTCTCTCTCTAAGATTCTGCTTCAACCAAAGGCCACAGCAAACACGAACAGAGACACAGTACACTAATCCTAGGCAGAGAAAGTCCTTGAGATGTTGCGCATAGCTTTAGAGAGGCTACATAGCTATTGACACTGGGTGATGACATGGGCTCTGACTGTTCCTGCAATAGATTGTGTTATGTTTGACATTGCATTTGCCAGAATGCATTGGTTGTGTGAGTGTAAAAACCGTTACTTTATTTTACACAATTTTGTTTTATTTTCTACCATGGAAGTTTACAAAAACTGTAAAATGCAATGTTGGACAAATGAACATAGTTGCCTTGTGAGGAAGTGTACAGTATGTACCATGTCTAACTGAATTTGACCACTTACTGTTTGTACTCTCTTCCAAAGAGTCTGTATTAAGCGTTTGCTTTTATAATTACAATATCAGTAGTCTTTGGGAAAGTATGCCAGTTTATTCTACCCTACTGCATGCAACCCCATTATGGAACAACTCAAGATGATTTTAGAAGTTGGATTGCATCATTACACTTTATACCCTTACATCCCCCTTATATATGTTTAGGGCAAGGCCAGGATGGTGAAGAACACATTTGGCCCAGTGTCATGCATAAGTCCACCCTACTGTACTTGTTAAACATGTTGCCTCACTGAAAAGTAACCATCATTTTCCTTAGGAAACCTGGGTACCAAGCGCCCCTAGTGTGTCTAGTGGTATTTTGTGGTGTTTATGGCATACAGGATGAACGTATTTAATTTGTAGGAGGTGACAATTTATTGTTTGCTATTATTAAGTTTATAACAGTTGTGTTATCCAAGTCGTTTCATGTAATGTAGACTACTCATCAGGGTCAGTTTATGCAATGAAACTAAGGCCATTTGTCCTCAGAAACCCCATGAGAATATACTTCCGTCCATCAATGGTCCCCAACGCACTGTGCATTCATGTCCTCCTTATTAAGGCACCACCCCCACCCTCAATGGCTCATCCTACCTGGCAGATCTGCTTTGGATCTGAAGCTGGCACTCTTGCATCATGCTCTCAGAGAACCTCCCACCCTCCTCAATTCACTCATGTCTCTGTTCTGTTTTCTATATGCTTGTTTTATCCAGGCCTCTGCACATCTGCATTTTTCTGCCTTTCAGTGTGTGTCTGACGGTGCATTTCATCTTATGCTATGAATGTGCACCGTTTTTCATGATGGTTATTTTCCTCTGCATGTCTCTCTCTCTCTCCCTCCCCCCTCTCTCTCTCTCTCTCTCTCTCTCTCTCTCTCTCTCTCTCTCTCTCTGCTTCTCTCACCCTCTCTCTGCTTGTGCTCCATGATCTGTCGCTAACATGGTGTGCTGTGTGCTTCTTTTCCAAATCACTTCCTAATTGCAAGTGAAGCGCACACAGCGAGTGCTTCCGCTGGAGCCACCACTACTGTCGCCCTATTGAGTGGGCTCGGGCCTGACTGGATGCTTGGCAGACTCTGGCAAATGCCGCCTGTTAGCACAGCACCACAGTGCTGATGGGCTTTTTAGCCCTGCAGAGAGTGCCACCCGATCCCTCTGCTCTGACTCTTCCTCTGCTCTTTTCAACTCCATCCGTCTTTCACACTCGTATCCCCACTCTTCTCCCACCCTTTGCCTTCAATTAATGCTCTATGTATGTTTTAGAACTCAACACTATCGGTTAAAAGTTTCAAAATTTCCATTCCACTTCATAGACAGAATACCAGCTGAAAACAGTTGCGTTGTTTTTTTTTAATCAGGGCAGCAGTTCAGATTACATTATGTGCTTACATAATTGCAAAAGGGTTCTTGACTGTTGTAGAAAATCTTTAATGCAACATCTACATTGCCCATTATCAGCAACCATTCATCCAATGTTGCAAAGGCACACTCTGTTTACAATCTGACATAATTTTAAAAGGCTAACTGAGAAAACATTGGATAACCCATTTGCAATTATGTAAGCACATAATGTACGGTAATCTGAAAACTGCTGCCCTGATTAAAAAAAACAATGAAACTGATCTCAGCTGGTATTCTGTCTATAATAGAGTGGAATGGAAATGTCTAAGTGTCCCCAAACTCTTGACCGGTAGTATACATGCATACATTTTGTGACACCTCATTCCATAATGCAGTAAGAGGTAACACGCTCAAATGTGTAATGAATAGTCAACATTTAATGTTTTAGCAGCATCAATGGGGAAAAAAAGGCAATTAATTAGTAACACTACCTTTTCTGTGCATGTGTGGAATAAGAATAACATGAAATGTAAAATATACCATTAAGCTCACCTCCCCTAAATCTTTCCTGCATCACTCAGTCAACCCAATCTACACATCAGATACACATTTAGCTGATTAATAATCAAATCCAGAATCACAAGGTAATATTACATGATGTCAGCCATCTCCCCTTGCAACCAGACTGCTGGACTAGGCTTAATCCATGTATAGAAAACCAGTCCTATATTTGTCTGGGATGGTGGCCAATATGAGATGTCCAATGCACTATACACTTATAACAGTCTTTCCTTTAATTTTATCATTGACAATCCTCCCCATTTTTAGCCAACAGTAGTATTTAGTTGGGTCTTTAGTTAGGTCAGTTAACAAGGCATTACTGTGTTTTTGTCCAAAATTACATAGCTGACTAGCTAACAGACTACAGACTGTTGGCAGACAACAAAAACCAACCACAACTCAACAAGAGCGAGTCAAAGCTAGATGGAAAGACTCAGTGATGTTGGGTCTATGGTCTGTGTATTCCAAACATATGCCTGTGCATGCAGTCTTTTACTCTGGACTTTATGTGCTGTTTACAGTTTCACTCTCCATCGTTCAGTAAGATGGCCATCTTCTGTCCCTCATGCAGTGACAAATTGTAATGCTTATCATAGAAAAATGAGTCATGAATGTCTCTCACATCTTGCATTTGTCATTATGAAACTGTTTTGGCTTAAACAGAACAGGGGGAAATGTAATTTAATATACAATATAATAGATAGTTAAGTATTGATACATTGTTTGTGTTCTATTAAAACTGAAGACCAAAGCAGTATGAAATGTAACTTTGCAAAGCCTTAATTGTTTGATACGTTCAGAATACAACACCCTGTAATTCATTCCTTAGTGTCTACCATTGCACAATATTCAGTACACATATTTTGTAGAAGGATTTTGTAGTAGATCTGGATCTGTTAAAAAGATTAGTCTGTTTGATGTATATATAAAAAAGGGAAGATGAGGAGGCAACAAAAAGAAAAACATAGGCTAATATATACAATATAAGATATTGTCATCACATTGGAAAGTGTTTTTGAATTATGAAGGTATTTTGTTTTTGAAGGAATAAGACAGATAGCTGTCTTTTTTTTAATCACCAGAAACTTCTTTGTGTTTTCACATCCAGCAAATATGGGGTTAAAGTATAGCTGCAGAGTCTTACTGCAGTGTCTAAAGCGTTTGGCTGATCGCTACAGCATGACAGGAGAGGAAAAAGCTACTTTTTTCCTTTTTCATCCAAAAAATCATTTTATTGCATTTTATAACATTTGGCACAGTACAAATTCATAGTGCTCTTACAAGATAAACCTGTAAAGATCAACACAGACCTTTTTAGTTTGTATATTTTCAAAGAAAGACTCTTCAGTATAAATGTTTTGTTTCTTAGCACTGCATTCTCTGCATCATGTTTTAGAAATTACACAGAATGCCCTTATTTTAAAACTACCCTCATTTCTGAAAGTCGTGACAGAATCTTGAAACAAATCTTATTTTTAAATAAAGTAAGAAGTTAGAAAATAGGTTTGATTTATTTTTTTTAATATAATCTGTTTCTCTTTGACCAGCCCATGGTAATTTCAAAATGTATGTATGTATATATATATATATATATATATATATATATATATATATATATATATATATATATATATATATATATATATATATATATATATATATATATTATTTATAAGCATATACAACAAGATATAAGTCTTTAGGCTTTTGCACTCTTTATAAAAAGTAATTCCTTTGCTCTGTCTTTGTGCATTCTATTGCATGATTTCACAGAGGTGGGGTGGGGTGGGTAGAGGAGGGATTGGAGATTTAGGATCTTAAATCTGAGTTTCCTGGACTTTTTCCTTTGCGTGAGCTTTTATGATGAACTGCTCTGGGACTGCTGTGATGGTGCTAGGCAGCGTTCGAGGCAGAGAATTTGCAATGCTGTTCTCTGTCCATTTTGCCCCATGCCCAGCTGGTTTGTATGTGTTGTATTTAGGCTTCAGTGTGTAATCAAACTTGTGGGGACTGTAGTCCACTTTACGCGGGCTGTAATCCATTTTGGGCTTAGGGGGGCTGTATTCCGGTTTGTGCGTGATGTAGTCCACTTCAAGGGGCCTGTACTCTGCCTTGAAGGCAGTGTAATTTGATTTGAATGGGGTGATATCCTTCTTGAAAGGACTGTAGTCATTTGTGGTTTTGTGTAAGGTATGTTCCGTTTTGGATCTGTGGGCACTGTAGTCCATTCTTGGTTTGTGAGTGTTGTAATCATCTTTGAAAGGGCTGTATTCAGGCTTAGATCTGTGAGTGCTATAATCTGGATTGTGAGTGCGGTATTGAAAAGGGCTATGGTCTGGTTTTTGTTTATGCATTCTGAAGTCAGGCAATGATTTGTAGTCCACAGTTGGTTTGTGAGTGCTGTAGTCCATGGTTGGTTTGTATGTATTATATTCAGGTCTTACTTTATGGCTACTATACTCCCCCTTGTGTTTGTGAATAGTACAATCCATTTTGGTTGGTTTATAAGTCATGAAGTCGTGTTTTTGTGTGTGATGATAGCTGTTGTCTGTGTGTCTGTGAGTTAAACAGTCCAGTTTATGAATGCTATTGTGGTCCTTGATTTCTGGCAGAGTTCGTGACCCCTCTCCTCTTGCACTTGATGAAGCAGGAGGGGGAAGTTCTTCTTGTTCTACATGAACAATCTCCACTGTTTTATCAGCCGCGACAGTGCTCCTCTTCTGGTGTCTTTTGCGCAGTTTATAAAAGGCAATCAGCATGATGGCGGCTAGCAAAGTCACAGCTACAAAGCAGCCGATGATTATCTTTGTGGTCTTCATCACCTCATCCAGACTGGTGCCGCTAGGGTTTGGAGGTCGTCCTGTTGTCACTTTTGAGTTTGGCACAGAAACTGGGCGAGATGGTGGTGAATCAGTGCTCTGGAGCAAAACGGTGGGTGTGGAGATAAAAACTGGTTGATAAACTGATGGGGATGTTGTGGTCGTGGTGGTGCCTACCCCTGTGTCTGCAGTCGTCGTGCTGGTAGTGGTGGTTTTCGGCTTGGGCATCTCTGATGTCGGCCCCAGTACCTCTACTGTGACCGTGGAGAAGTAGCTGAGGTTGGATGTATTGAGCTCGGCCGCACTGACATTGAGGTATGCAGAGGCATTGGAGTTCCCTGCTGCATTGGAAACCATGCAAGTGTGCATGCCCGTGTCACCCACTAGCACATTGGAAAAGTTGAGTGTGCCATCGTTGAGCACACTGATCCGTGGGTGCTTGGATGCATGTGTTAGGATGGTGCCATTGGGCAGCAGCCACCGCACTGCTGACATGGCTGCTGTGCGACACCGCAACTCCGCTACCCGCTCCGCAGAAATGTTGAGATCACGAGGGGCGTCTGCGATAAAGGGTGCTGAACACTGGAGGGCTCCATTGTCTCCACGGTCCAGCTCTACCAGCTGACGGCCCCTCATGTGTGCTGGAGCATGGCACCGACCACAGCAGGTAGAGTTGGTTGGGATATACTCCCTCAGCCACCGTGACAACCATAGTGAGTCACAACCACAGTTCCAGGGGTTGTGGTGCAGGTGCAGCTCCACAAGGTACCTCAGTGGAGTGAAGAGGTCATGGGGCAAAGTGCTAAGGTTGTTATGGGCCAAGTTGAGCTCGACCAGGGACATGAGCTCGTCAAATGCATTGCGCTCAATTAGCCCTATCTGTGAGTTCATGATCCATAGCTTCTTTAGTGAACGCAGACCTTTGAAAGAGCCTGGCTTGATTTCTGGGAAGAGGTTCTCTGAGATCTCCAGCTCCTCTAGGCCAAGCAGCGGGCTCAGGTTGGGCATTTCCCCTCGTATGTTGCACATTCCCAGGTTGAGGTACTTGAGGTTGTGCAGACCCTCAAAAGCTCCATCAGAGATGTATTCCAATTTGCGTAACTCCCCCAGGTCGAGCCTCATTAGCGAGGGCACACGGTTGAAGGCATAAGAAGGAATGCTCTCAATGGGGTTATTCCTCAGCCATAGCTCCCGCAGCTTTGACAGGTACTCAAAGGCCCCACTTGGCACCACTGTGAGGCGGTTGTCAAATAGTTCCAATGTATTGAGGCTGGTGAGGCCATTGAAGGCCCCCACCTCTATCTGTCTGATGGCGTTTCGACCAAGCTGGAGCACCTCCAGGTGGTGTAGGTTGCGAAATGAGTCAGCCTGTATTGCCTCAATGGAGTTCTCCATCAGGTTGAGGTGGCGGGTATTGGAGGGGATACCCGGGGGCACACGAATGAGGCCGCGGCGGGTGCACACCACCTTGCTGAGCTGATTATAGCAGGAGCATTCGGGTGGGCAACCTTGAGGCCCTGCTGCTGCCACCTCCACATTCATGCTCCACTCTTGCACTATGAGAAAGACTACACAGAGCAGGGCGGCTTTCCTGGCTCGACGCACAGCTACCCGCCCCAAGAGACTCATGATGTGGCACATTCATAATTCACCATCGTCTGGGGGGGGGGGGTTGGGGGTAGGAGGGGGGCGGGGGATGAGTGTATGTGGTAGCGATTGGGGTGGGGGGGTGCTGGTAGGAATTGGGTATAAGGGGAGGGACAGGTTTGGGTCTGAGTGATGGAGGAGCAACCCTACCCTGGATTAAGCAAGATTCTGGCTCTTTTTTCCATGGACAGAACTGACTGCTGGTAAGGGACAATATTGTAACAGAAATTAGATGGGAGGAATTTCTATATTTAAAAAAAAAAAGGTTTGAAATACTATAGACACCTACCTCTGGTTTTTACAGGTCCCTTGTTTTTTCAGTCACAATATACTTGAGTTAAACTGATACATCCCAGAAGCAGTGAAATACCCTCTCTATAAGTCCAGTTAGACAAGTCAGGTGATAAATAGCAAAATGGCCGTTAATAAATCCACATAGAAATATCCGATGGAAAGTGATGATGAGCCTTGGGCCCACAAAACTCTAGACAGCAATAGGAATCCAAACCTGCTCCCAAAGTTGCTCCTTCTCGCTCAGTTGTGATTGTTTTACTGACGTGTGTCCTTGGAAACTGCGATTTGACACTGCTGCTGAATGCCGTTTCCAACTCTCCATGGCACAGAATTCACAAGCCACTTTAAAAAGCCAAGCTGAATGGTGGGGGGTGGGATTGGGTGGTGGGGGGTGGAACGGCAGTTGGAGGGGATGGAAAAGGATGATTGAATGTGAATTCCACAGTCCTTAGAAATTCACCCTTTTGTTTCCAAGTCTATCCTCTCGTTCCCTTTAGTATAAAAAAAAACAAGTCCATCGCCTCAACCTTTTCCCCAGTCTTCTCAGTCTCCTCTTGTCTGTGTCCCACTCCCAATAAGAGACTGGTGGTCCACTTGGATTTTCTGTCCGAATTAGAAATTGAAAAGCTTACACCACACACACACTGAAGCCAGCCGTTTTTCTCTCTTAACTAGCTTCGCTGCTTCTCAACACATGCGCACACGCACACACGCACACACACACGCTCATCCACACTCAAACAACAACAGCTGCAGCCTGCCCCTCTCTCATTCCAGATAATCCGTCAGTTTCTTCGGGATGGGTGGGGGGTCGTCCGTGGTCTGGGAGGAGGAAAGGTGCAGCAGCAGCAGCAGTGTGGTATAGAAGGCTAGCTAGACAGCTCTCCCCCCGTCTCACTCGTTAAATGAAGGAGATAAAAAAATGTCTCCTTTCTGCGTGACGTAGCGTTGGTCTGAGAAACATCTGTGCCATGCGGAGTGAGCGCCACTGCAGTGTGCAGAGGTAGTGTGGTTGCAGGTGTCCGTTTGTCCTGTCTACAGCCCAGGCAGTCTGGCGCAAGCCATGTTGAGGGACCAAAAGCAGTGAATCAGCAAGGGTCTGCAGTCCTCTCCCCTAGAGGCTCCACGTGCAGTTTTAATCCCGCTCTCCCCACCGTGTGCGCCAGGACTCCTCCACCTCTCTCTGCATCGCTGGAACAGGCAGCCGGGACGGGCTGCACACGCTGCCTTCCTTTTGTCCTTCACTTGAAACGTGAATGTACTGCTGACGCATCCAGCTCCAAGCAGTGCATTGGTTTGATGCAGTGTTTTTGTGCATTAACTCATCCGCCCCCCTCTCTCTCTCCTTCTCTCTCCTTCTCTCTCTCCCCCTCTCTCTCTCTCTCTCTCTCTCTCTCTCTCTCTCTCTCTCTCTCTCTCCCTCATGCGCACGCTCTCTTCCTCACTCACTCTCTTGCGCACACTCTCTCTCCTACCCCCTCCCTCCCACTCACACACTCATCCTCCCCCTCTCTTCACTCTGTCAAGCTTGCTCTTTTGACTCCGTTCTACCCATTTTGCCTCCACTTTTATCCTCCTTCTCTTCCTTCATTGTTTCTGCTCCTGCACACAGCTGTTCATGCTGTGTCTCGAGGTCCATTTAGAGTGGCCCGTGTTAGGATATTTCACAATGAGCAATTTCAACAAAGTCTATTTTCTGTTACTCTAAAGCATCCTCTTCTCCTGTGCAATATTTAAGATGATCAGATTGATGTGAGTGCGTGATGATTGGTCGTCACATGGAGCTAGGACTGCAGGATGCTGACTGTGCATGCTGTCTGACTAACGGGCCAGGGTGCTGCCTCCTCTGGGATAGCTCTGTCTTTGTGTGTGTGTGTGTGTGTGGAAGGAGGCTCTTGCATCCAAAATACATTAATCTAACTGACAACAAAGGAGTTTGGGCACAGTCTTTCCTAAAACCTCCTTTAGATTAAAATCAAATCCTGGCGGTTGGTGACAGGGGTTTGTGTCTCTTGCATAGGCCAGGGTGTTGGTTGTAGGATCTGTGTACACTTACCAGTGCCACCTGAGACTACTATGATCACTGATGTTTGCTGTTAAATCTGTCACTCACCTAATCAATATTTGTCAATTCTAAAGACATTGATTACAAATTCCATCTACCATCTGAAAAAGGTCATTATTTCATCGGTTTAGACCCTCATGTCCTTTCAACGATGGAGCCCTGAAATGCCGTATGCCCTTTGTGTACTCTGAAAGACCACTTACCACTGGTGGCGCCACTGTTGCTGTCGGAATGTATATGTTTTTGTGTGAAGTTGGGGTTGGCTGGTGGCAGTGCTCAGATGTGATGTGGGACACAAGCACAGCCTGGTGCAGTGGTGGGGGGGAACAACATGTGACCTAGAATAACAGGCTGCTGGCGACAGTAGCTGCAGTGGTGTCTCACTCTGTGGCCTGCCAGGCAGATCTGGGGGAGGGAGTGGGTGGTGCAGTGGGAGAGGGCTTGGTCCTCATGCCCCTGGGCTAGTGTGCTGGTGTGGGATGGAAGTATGTGTGGCGACAGCAGGAAGGGCGTAGCTGCAGTGGACATCAGGCGACCCACTTTGGCACTGGTCGTCTGTCTGTCAACACGGAGGATGGAAGAGGAGTGCACAGTGCGGGCCGGGGCCCCTCGGGGTGTGTTACTGGGTACGGGAGAGGGGCAGCTGTATGTAGGTCACCCTACTTCACAGCTCAACTCAACTTGAGAGGACCAGTACCACCGTCACAAGAGTATCAAAGACAAAACACTCGTAAAACAGCCAAGGCTCTTGTTAGTACCAACATTCGAGCCTTTTTAAATGCATGTTTTAGTTGGCCATTAGCATTTATTATAAGCAATCAATCAGTTACAATGCCACAGTGGTGTGAAGTGGGGATAGGAGCCGATATTGTTAATTTGGTTAAGTCGTACCGTCAATCCACCCCACTCTGGCAAGGGCTGGACTGGGACAACATCCACTTGTACACCATCCTTGGTCCCATAAGCATGTCCATTGTACTTTTCTCTAGTTGCCATTGACAGTAGTTGCCATTGACAGAAGAGGTGGTCTGAGCCACGGAGTATGCAAACTCCATACTCCATCGTAGATATACATGTAATTGTAAAAAGAAAATGCTCTGCTAGAAGTCAGAGTATCATTTAATGCAGTTTATGCAGAAGCATGCTTAATGGACAACAGCACCAAACATTTGAACTTGGGCTACTATACTGTAGGTGGACGGCTACCCCACAGTTAATATCAGAAATCTACCATAGTATATGGTTAACAGTTAACGATATACCTAATTGATCATAAATATGGGACAACTATATTGCATAGCTAAAACAAAAGCAGGGATTCATATTATATGAGCACAGTTGCTCTACAGGTGTTTTATACACCCTTTTACCTTGATCTTTATCAAGAGAGCCTAGCCAAATCATTTTAATAATCGCATGACACAGTATGGACTTCAGTTGCTCATAGCAACATCGACTTCAGCTTAACAAGCTAGAACACGTCATGATGTCAAGTATATCTTTATTAATTTAATGGATACCTGGGCCTGATATGCGTTTTGTAACAGTGGCACAGAAAACCTTCCATTTTATGCTACCAAAGTGTTGGTTGATGATGGAAATGTGCCGAAAATACTTAACACTGAATTTATGTATTGCAATGCTGACCAGACGATGCTGTTGCCTGGTTGCTATGGTTGCCTAGTTGCCGTGTTAGAAGCACTGATGGTGTCTGTGCAGATTCTCTGCCTGCCCTGCAAATTCAATTTTTAAATTAACAGGTAATTGTGGTGATTTTGTTGGTATCGCCATTAAGTTAGATTGTGTTCTCATGTGAATGCCAGTGACATTACATTAATTTTCTTATGTGTCTTTTTTTCTTATGATTTCCAGCTCTTTTCGGTTATCTAGATCAGACACTGACATTTCTAATTTCATCAGATCTCGAGATTTCATAAGATTGTGTTTTTTTGTTTGCTTGTTTTTTGATGGGTTTGAATCTGAAATGTTCACCTCTGGGAGCTTGCACCCCAAGCCCCTACTCTGCACAAACATTTGGACTCAACACCAATTATTATTGGTGGCACAATATCAATCTCTGGGCCTCAGACAAAAAGAGCCGTCATTTCAGCAAACACTGCTGACCTTGAGAGGGACGAGGAACGGGACACTTCTGCCCCGTTTCATTTCAATTTCCAGGAATTAATTCCAGGAGAGATTACAGGGTGGCCTGTGGAGGCTTATATCATGTGCCAGGGCTTTTCTATCTATCGTTATTCAAATTGCACGCTTCAGCTTCCCACCACAACATGCTTCTCGTCAACTTGTGATTCTTTTTGTCTGTCGATCTGTCTGCTTGATTGCTTTATCATAATAGTTTCAAAACACTCATTCTCTCTGATATTCATCACTCTTCTTGAGGATCCAAAACTCACTGCTTTTTTCCCCTCCTTTTCCCTTTTGCTTCTGACTATGTAGGATACTGTATGGGATGGATCATGCTATTATGTGCATAAAGGTGTAACCATTTTCAAAAAAGATTTAAAAAGTCAGATCATTAACAAAATATATAACAATCTATTTAATACTTTTTTAATTATTTAATGTATTTATTGAAATAGTTCTTGCTGATTTGTCATGCAAGCACGGCATTATGCAATATGCATTTACCTGAGCTGTTGTTAAGCTCACGTTGGCAGGCAATGTTTGATAACTGACTGAATTTGCTTGCAATCACTCTGGGTCAACAAAATAATATCAGGTTGAGCAAACATATGTTCCCTAATAAACATACAGCTAATAACAACTATTCTACCCATGGTACTTTTTGAGATAAATGCACAGCTTGTAGCAAAATAACAAATGCTCAACAACACCCTGATGTAGGTTCATGCTGCTATTTACAGTAAATTCAAATTATACCACTCCAGATCACCTGTGTAGTAATCCTCTGAATCAGTTGTCCTTATTTTTTGTTCACCACGATTGTCACCCATTCGCTTGTGACCTTTTAGTAATCATACTGTTAATCATAGATTAGCCACTTAAATTCAAAATACCTTCATTCCAGAATCCAACTTGGTCATGCAAGGTCATTTAGGGGTCAACACTCCAGACATAGACTGCCAGGCAGCCATGAATGACCTGGCACGGAATGATCCAGACGCAGGTGTTGTGATGAATCATGTGTAGGAAATGGAGTCTGTTAATATCTAATATCCTATTCCATCTCGCATTATAGGCCACATAACATGCAGTGGCACCTTTTAAACTGTTGAGTTGTGGGAAGATTGAGGTCTGTTACATTTAAATGTACAATATGCTGCCTGCCTATTCCTAACGGGATCAGCCAAAGATTACAAGAGGCTGCAGGCTGAAGAGAAGGTAATGTCTGGTCTCGTAATCAAATGCATGGAAAATGGTATCAGCTAGAAGACACATGAAGGTGAATTTCATCTTGAAGGGATGTGTAATTCTGTGTGGGTGCATAAATTCATTTTATAGGCAGTATTAAAAGGTTTTATGTATAGAATAGAATATATAATATAGAATAGATGTGTTTCAGACGATCCACCTCATCCCATACCCTCCATAAGTTTGCCTTTGCCCTCCCAGTGATGTAAGTCTAATCTCAGCAGCCGTCAATGTGGAGAAATACATAACTGCATGTGCAGTGTTTTGTTCTCTTACTTGTAAACATGTGATTACTAAAGCAAGTTAGGAGAAGAGAGGAACAGTGTGCAGCAGTATTTGATAGGCAGGAGAAGGAAACACTGAAGAGACAGGGGTGGAAGGATATGACTGAGAGCTTTGAATGGCTGTGACCTTTCTTAAATGTGTTTTCTGTTGTGGTGAAATTGGGGATTTCCCAGAGGTGTAGGGAAGCAGTGAGGTGGAGGTTGAGTCAGCACTTTAAAATTGAAGTCAATAACACAGTGGTCATTCATCCAGTGGACATTGGGTGTTAAGCAGGGGAGAGTATGGGCACTCATTTAGCCCTCTAGCCTCTCAGCGGTGCAGTCACTGTGAATCTTTTGTGGTCTGTACAGCAGGAACACGCACGCTTGTTTCCTGGGAGTGAGTGAGTTTCCTGGGAGTGAAGTACAGAAATCAGATGGAATTGATCCAATGTGGTCACCTGCCCTAACCACAGTGATTTCACCACACATTCTTCTTGTCTCTGTGGTGCATAAAATCCTCCTAATGTCAACAGACTGGTCACAGATCCATTTCTCAGAATCCCTTTTCATAAGTGCTTTTCATCTGGTTCATGGAATTGAACTGCCCTCTGTGGTATGGGCCTCAGGACCACTGCAATATCAGGGGAGTGGAAATAGATATAGAAAGATAAATAGTTAAATAAATAATTAAATAAATAAATGTGGGTGTTCACCTGTGTCACCTGTGTGATGGTAACTAACATTAGACAGCCTTATAAAATGAGTTATTAACATTATGTGGTACAACATAGTTGCAGTGTTACTGTACATTTTGTAGTTGACATTGAGGGCCAGATGTACTAACGCCTATGCGCCCACTTCAGGCGTATTTGTTTCGCACGTGCGTGTAAAAACACTGCTCGGTATGTTCAAACAGGCCGCATTGAGGTCAAAGCGCAGACTGCCTCTCGCGGGAGCTGAACATGGCAAACTGCGCTTTTCCATGTCATGCATATGCATTCATGGGAGGATCGAGGGGAAAGTGGGAGTTTAGCGTAAAGAGATGGGAGGGGAAGAGTAAAGAGCGCCTAATTATGTATTCCGCAATATGTACAAAAACTGCTCCTGAAAGCGTACAGTACGTCTATTCTGCGCCTAAATACTAACGCCTTGTAAAAGCAGATGTCAATCCAAATTGCAGTTAAATGCGTCAATTAGAGAACCTTTCAAAGACAACAGAACATTGTCTTTGTACTATATCAAACGCAACCTTAACTTTCGTTGGCCTTTCGAATGTCTTACTTTCACTTTCACATCATTCACTTAAGCTTTCCTACTTGCTAGATTTGACCAATCTTCCATAGCCTACATGCACAAGTAGTTTGAGTAGAACTACTGATCTTCATTATCTCCCTGCTTGTTGATATCTTATCATGTATGATGGTATTTCATGATCGCTAAACGTTTGATTCTTTTTAATGTTGTCATCAGTTAACTTCATTCAACTGCGCTTGTATGTACAGTAGGCTATTCCGTTCAGTTGTGAACATTTGTAAATAGCGGTAGGGGGCGGAGAAAAGCAGAGAAAGGCGCAGATCACACTATGAATTGAAAGTTTAATAAATACGACATAAACTTGGGTATGACAGCATTCGCTATCTGCGGTTTGTCCATAGCACTGATAACGCTACATTCGCAAATGCACGTACATCTGGCCCCGAGTCCCTTATTTATTCATGCCTGATTATTTTTGAGGAACAAATATAAAGCTTATTGTTGATGTATGTGGCAGTGCAGCTCTTTGTGAGATGAACAGGCCCTCTTAGTAGGAGCAAGATGTAGTAATATTGGTATGTAGTTTGGAGTCGGTAAATATTTTATGAAACTCAAGTGGTGAATATGCAAGCGAGTACAAACAAACCGACTGGCTCAAATTCTCTTTGTTTGCTTGGTCTGGTGAGGCAGTTCTAGCTAAAGAGAACTGTAGTTCTTGGACTTGGCAGAGCAGTGAAATGTGTGATCAGGATGCTTCCTCTGCTCTGCTCCTTCTGTTTGTCTCTTCTCTCACTCCCCATTCTTTTCCTCCTTGCCTGTAAAGAGGTTGTTGAGGAGATGCTTTTGTGCCACGAGCCGTGCTTCCCAACAGTGGCTTGGCAACGTGCCAGCGATGCTGGCGCCCTCTATGTGATGAGCCTATATTGAAAGCCATGCCTGGGGGCTGTGTGCTCGCTCGCGCTCCCCTCTTCCACCTTCCACAGGAGGAACAGGCAGAACATCAGTGTGAGGATGCTAAAGGAGAGAGAGAGGGCCTTTGAGAGCCAGAGAGTGAACTCCTCTCAGCCCCAGAGCTGCTGACGACAGGCCTTGCGTCACCTCATGTCTCTCAGACACACACAGACACTCACACGTGCGCGCACACACACACACACACTGCTCTGCCTCCCAGCTGAATGCTTTATGTAAGACTGTTTGTAGATCTACAATACAACTGCATGAAATTGTACTGTATTACTTCTCCAGTTGTTTCTTGAGAAAGGACAGACCTAGAACCCTTAATCCTACTGCTATTAGTAACAACAGAAACCTTTATCTAACCTTGGTTATGGACTAAGAGAACCTTTTAAATTATTTATTTTTTCAAGATCCATATCAAAACTATGTATTCTTTCATGTTGATTATCTGTACATTCAGATGTACATGTTGTTATGAAACCTTCACCTGGAAAGATTGTCTGAAACTCTGGCAATGAATTCTCCCATGGCGTTTTTATGTAGGCATGGTGGCATTCTCGGTCAGGGTAAACTTGCATGTGCCAATCACAAAGCCTAGTTCTAATTTATCTATCTGGCAAATAGATATGTTCCCTTTTTTAAAATAGTGCATTATGCCTACATGTGTTTGAATTGGCAAGGAAGCAGGAGCTTTGTTAATGGTATGAGTTATATCTCAGATATTATCAGAAAGACAACCTAGCAGGCTTTAGAAAGAATTAAATGTTACCTAATTTGTTCAGCATAAATGAAATGTCAGCTGTAAACGACATGCAAGAAGTGAATACATAGTAATGATGACTTTCTTATTATTTCTGTTCATATATTGTAGTCTAATTAGGTAAACAAAGAAATTCTGTGCATGAGTGTTTTTTCCCACAAATGATCTCTCTTATTGGCATGACTGCAGCTGCAGAAAGGGATTTGCATTTAGGTTGGTGCAGGTGTTCAAATGAACATGCATATTCCTCACCACCTTCCATATCTTATACAGTCCCCGTTAGATATTTAGCACAGCGGTCATTGCTTGTCTTGCGTTACATGTGTCGGTTTCTTTCTCCCCCCTGAGCACTGCTTTTGGTGGATGCAAAAAGGCATCAGTGTATCCACACATACGAGTAGCCTCACCTCATGCAAATTAATTTTGCATTTCCCCTTGGGGATCAATAAAGTATCTATCCATCTATCCAAACTGAACATCCACCTTCTTTCTGTTAATATTTTAATAGTGCCGTCAAAATGGAGTGTTTTTCCAAATGGAAGTACTTGTCCTTTTAAATCTTCTGCATCCATTATCAAAAGAGACAGCACTTAATGTTTAAGACTATGGAGCTAGTGTAGGGTGCACATTTCTGACTCGTGATGTGGGGCTTTGTGTTTAAAGTTCATTTAACATCAATCTGGCTGATCTGGTATTTTAAGTGATGCTATGCTGTGGATTGTAAATGACGAACTACTTTTTAATTGAATTGTGGTGATACAAATGTAATATTTTATTATTTCTCGTGGGAAGTCAGACATGAGACAAAATAATAACGTAGACATTGCCACCTGTCAAACCTGCTGCATACTGTGCAGTAAAGACTTACACACAACATATTAATGAGAGGCTGGTTCACATGCGCTCTCTCTCTCTTCACACTCCCTGTTTTTGTCCCTAGTCTCCATGGCAACTAGTGGCCATTTGCTCCACTGGTGCTTCAGGTTGAATTAGAGCCAGCTTCTGCCCTTGAAGATGACACTGGTTATCATGATTGCTTCATCTGTTTGAGGGTCATTTTAGCAGTTTTCACACACATAATTAATTCAGATACAATTTCTTACATGTTTCATAGTTGTTACTTGAGTACTTTTGGAATGACTGCAAGTTTGGTTGAGTTTTAAGTGAAGAGTGCATTCTGGATGTTTTTGGACCCCTTCACTTTTCACATTTTGTTTGTTGTAGCCTTATGGTAAAATAATTTTATTTTATTTTCCCCTCATTGATAAGGGATAGATTGTCGAGTGAAATTTGCATGTAAGCTATGGGGTACACCGTGGTTCACGTCACACACGTTAGACGGTTAATGTCTGAACCACATTGGAAGATAGCAGGCACCTGTATTAAATGTCAAACCGTAGTGTCTGAACTCTAATGTCAATAGCAGGGTTTCCATTTCTTCTTTTAAAAGATTCCCAGAAATGTCCAAATACTCTTTCCACTTCATCATGATGGGATACTGAGTGTAGATATGAGGAGAAAATTAATTTGAACTATGTTTGCATAAGGCTGCAACAACAGCTGTAAACTTGAAGGGGTATGAACTGAATACTATCTGAATGCGCTGTAAAAGCAGGGCACTGTAGCTGGTAGACTTGTCAAACCAACCAGCATAATGGTGACATTTATGTAACTGAATGTTTCATGATGCCAATCAGTCCTCCTCTTTATATATTTATACATTATAGGTAGCATGACTTATTGTAAAAGGTGAAAGACCCTTGCCATCATCAAAGTTTGTTGACATGCTTAAAACCATAGTTAAATGCTTTATTGTGATGAATAGTTTTAATTAATATTAATTAATTTAATCTCATCCATTGTTAATTGGCTGTGGTAGAATGGAGCCTCAGTGTGTTTGTATTCAGGTCCCATTGTGTCTTTGAATGGAGGTGCTAATATAACATAGCAGCTGTGTCCAATATGTTTTCCTCCTTTTCAACTGTACCGAACTGTGATGTCCAAATCATGACTTTTTGTGTTTGAAATGTAATGTTTGTATGATTTGTCCACACTCTAATGTGCCTACCGATCGTCTGCTCTCCTATGGATAGTGTAATTATCCACAAAGATAGATCACATTATGTAGAACAGATCTGTGGCAGTATGGACATAAAGGAAGCCACACCGCTGTTTTGACATTTCTCTGCAACCTAGCAACTGGCAATTCCTTTTCGTGACAACCATTTTGAAGTTGATAAAAAAAAATAAAAAAAATGCTGCCATTATGTCAGCCCTCCTTTTCTTCATCATTTTATTTCAGTAGAAAATACTTTTCTTTTTTTCTTCCCTCTTCCCGCTAGACTCACTACAGCGAGAAGAGAAATGGCTTTTGAAACCCTCTGCTTGAGGTAGTAGCATCCTGTCCATCAGTGAAAATGTGCTTTCAGATAAATGATGGTCACTTTATGATTGCTTTCACTATCTGTGGAGGAGACAGGGCAACCATAGTGGAAAATGCCTTCCCAGAATTGGGGAGTTTTTTTGTTGTTGGTGGTGGACTGCAAAGGAGGAGCCTGCGTGTGATTGCCCTGTCCTTGCTGACTGACTGATGGCTTTGAAAAGTGCCATGGCATAGTCATTTGTCGTCGGTTCAATAGTCGGATTAAATCCCAATATCTGTCAGATGAGTAGACGGGTGGCTGAACAGTTGTGGTTTTCAATAGTCTGATTGGGTTTAGTGAAGGATCAGTGAGTAGAGACAAATTGGCATGCTGTGCAATGTAGAGGTTCAAGTTAATTTTATATTGGGATAATCATTTAGAGTTTTTCTCAGTTTTTATGTTTTCTATATATTTTCAATTTTCTCATAAAATTGCTGGAAATGAATAGGGAAAATGCTAAGCAAAGCGACAACACTGTTTTTCACTGCCGCTGTTCATTATGGATTTTATTTGCAGCCTGATTATTGTCCTTATTCCCTCTTCTGAAGGAATAATGTCAGGAATGATGAAATATCATTTGTGTCTGCTGGTTGACTTTAATTGACTGGTAATACCTAAAGAGCAACAATACATGTCTTAGTTCATGGTGTGCATAAAGAGATTTGTTTCTTGGTGACTTCTTATAAGAGTGCTATTTTACATGAACCACATGAAGAAAGCAGCATACTCTTAATAATAGCAGTCACAGTTTGTAGTGTTGACCAGTATGTTGCTATTGTGTTTATTTTGAATTGTGGAAGTTCCCAATCTGATCTTTGTGAAGCTTGGGAGAATTATATTCGAGTTTAGCAATATTACAAATGTAGCTCAATATCCATTGATTGGTCAGAGTGCAGGCTGTGGAAGAGATGGATTGTATTTACTGCTGCTATTGATTTTAATAACCATGTTGGTGGAGACCAGCCAGTGCTCATTTTGCCTAGGAAATGCAACTATCCCTGGACACAACACTCACCTGACCAGTAGTCACCCCAGTATGTACAGTATCTTCACCTACTTTAAAGTGCTAATCAGTCCCTCTATTAATACATTAGTATCAGGAAATGCATTTCCGTATTTGTACTGCTTTCAGCAAATGACTTCCCTGTATCTCTTTTGACCTAGCTGGGTTCTAACCATAGGCTCAGCGGTCACACCACTAGCTGGGTTCTAACCATAGGCTCAGCGGTCACACCGCTAGCTCACGTGCGCTTCAAGCGAGCTGCTCCTGAGGGAGTGTGTATTGAGCCAAGACTCTGCAAAGGCATCCAGAGCTCTTCAGGGCAGTATTGATCACCTCCTTGCTGGTCACTGTTATGAGTTCCCTTATCCTAGACCGAGACTGACTAGTTTTAGAGAGGATATGAGCGCTCATTACATGGTCAGAGCTTTCATTATTGTATGACCCTGGCCGGGGGACTGTCCTGCTGAGCTGTGTGGATTTCTGATTGATTTGGTGCCTTCCTGGTGGGTGGCGAGATTCCCAACAATGAGAGCTTAAGGTCGATAGGGCCAATCAAAACTCCTATAGGCTAACCCTCAAGCTAGTATTAGATCCTTACTTATATGTTGTCACATATGTCAGATGCAGAAATGAAATGAGTCATTGGGTCCTTTTCTTTCTCTTCACCCGTGTTTACAAAAATGGATAAGGCAAGATGGCAAGAGGTCCTTTATCAGGGTTCCTACACAGTATGGAAAACCTGGAAAAGTATGGAATTTGATTTTAGTAATTTCCAGGTCTGGATAAGTATGGAAAAAAGAAACAAGGCTATGGAGAAATATGTGTGTTTCCAGACTATTGCATTTGCAGTACTAATCACTTCACTCGGGTCATAATGAACCATTCCTACTGTTGTGTAGCTTAACTGTCAGTCCCCATCGTCAAGATACAACTATGATAAAACTAAGATACAACTAAAAATTACCCAGCTAAATGGACGAATATTAAGTGTCATTTTTTAATTCACTTCAGTTGTCCATACGTTTGTTTTCACCGAGTTATCCCAAACCAGAAGTGGCCGCAATGTCGAGAATATGGTCAGAAAAATCTACCGAGAAGTTTGGAAATTTGAGTATGGAAAAAGTATGGAATTTTGAAATGCAAAATGTGTAGGAACCCTGTTTAATAATTGATTTTTCCAAAGTGATGTAGGTCATTGAGAGGTGACCACCTCATTTTATTTGTTAGTGGCCATTCTTTTGCGAGGCCTGAAAAGGTTGCAGGCTGAAGGCTTCCTATCTGTAAAAGGTAGATGTTTTTCACATGATTGGTATGGGGGTTCAAAATAGGCCACTCTGCTTACTTTCTCTGTCCTCTCCAAAAGCTTTCCAGACAGCACCTTTACAGAAAATGTGACCATACATCAAAGTATGGTCCTGCTGCCAGTCTTTTAATTGGTCACTTTTGGGTGCTGCAGTAATAGCCTTCTCAACATCTTTACTAATTTGTGGAAAGAAATTGAGCAGCCAAGGGTGAAGATTAAGTTTTAATTTCACTTCTCTGCACTTCCCTGTGAGGTTTGTTTTTGATCTTGCGTCTATCCTGTAGAACAGATACTGCAGTATAAAAGGATCATTTGAAAAATACTGAAGGTAACAATTGTGTTTTTTGAGTGTTTTGTCTGCTCTCACTCCAGGAAAAAGGTGTTAAATAATTCCTTCCCACTACAAATCTCGTTCTGAAGGCAGTAGTAGCATTTTGGTAACACGTTTGTCTGAAGAAGGCCTAAACATTACATATATGTAACACATTCATAAACACAATATAATTTATTCTAATTTATTTTATTTATTTTACATGTATTTGCTTCATCCGCGCATTCCTGAAGTGTAGTAATGACAATGTAGTGCATTAGGGAAAAGTGGCAATAGCCACTCATTGATATGTCATATGGGTCTTTATGATATGCCATCATATCATATGAGCTAACGGGTATATCACATCTCTTGTTGTTTACCCATGGCATTCAGTGTCATGTATTTTGTGAAAGGAAATGTAATTTTGTAAATATTGACAGAAGAGCTCTATAAACACATTTCCTTTTTAAATGTGTTATTCAGTGTTTTAAAATCTTTAGGTACAGGTACAGTAACCTTCAGGATCAAACAAACATTTATTCTTTTGTTCACACATCTCTTGTTTGAGTGTTTGCTGTGCACTTTACTGGATTTACTGGATGCTAGTGTTTGACACAGATTTATACATTTCCAACCTTATTGATCACGCCTCACTCTAAACTCACATCGATAAACACAAAGCACAGGGGCAGCTTCTGTCTGCATATGTACATAGAATATTTACCTCACTCTGGTAAATGGCACTGGTATTTGCTACATCACCAATAAACGCATGGTTTAATGTTATATTGGTTCATGTTACAGCAGTTGCCACACAGTTCTCTCCTGTGAATTAGTGAGGGCCTTGCTTGCCAGTGTGATCTTGACTGTCTGTACATGTTTAAAGTGGGTGAGTGTACTGTATGGATACATGTAACCCTGCTATTATCTGTTAATAACTGTACGTTTATGTTTACAAACATAGTTATTTACAGATAATAGCAGGCAGGGTTACATGTATCCATACAAGTGCATTTCATTGCCTCCCTGTTCTCATCTGCTCTCTCTCCTTCCTGTTTGCTCACTTTCCTCTTTTTTCTCGACAATTCCCCTAGAATGATCAGAACTCTCCGCACCTCTCCCCTAGAATGATCAGAACTCTCCGCACCTTTCCCCTAGAATGATCAGAACTCTCCGCACCTCTCCCCTAGAATGATCAGAACTCTCCGCACCTCTCCCCTAGAATGAACAGAACTCTCCGCACCTCTCCCGTGGCCATTCATTGCTTAACTTTTGAATGTTTGAGGTTTTATTCATGTTTTTATTGCCATATGTGTAGCTTTCATCGACACGCTCAGATGTTTCATACAGGCAACAGTCCCAAGATTTGTGAGATTTGTGCCAATACTCCGAGCATATGAGGATGGTCTCGTATTAACAGTTTATTGTGGTGATGAATTGTTGGTGGTTGCTGCTCTAACCTGTAATAAATGAGCCTCTTTGGTTTGATTGTCACTGCTCTGTTGGGCAGACTGGTGGAGATTGCGTGGCCTGCAGTGGCTCAGCCGGTTTTGCTGGCAGGGAGGCGTAATGGTGTGGAACACATGTACACACTTCATGTGGGGTGAACAACCAGGCATTAGGAACCTCGTACGCACAGCTCATTTTCACCAAATCAATCTCACTGAATTAGCCCCCCCCCCCCCAGATCGACCAGCCCATTTATTTGCCTGTTTTTCATTACCTGCCATTTCTTTTTCATTAAAAGGCTCATTAACAGTATGTTTATACTTAGAGTAGATCTGTGTCATTAGGAAGTCAATGCCTCCCTTTTTAAGCAGCTCCACAAAATAGATTTATGCTCAAGCCTATTTTTGGTCTTTAGTGCAGGGTGCAGTCAAGGTCTTTTGTTGTTTGCTTGGTTTAATTATTTATTTGCAAATGGTGCAGGCATGGGTCCATTTGGTCAGATATTTGCTGAGGGGTCAACTTCTTCCCACAAGAATGGCACAGAATATCAAAATGTTTTTTGCCACTAGCAGCTTTTAATACCGTAGGACAGAGCTGACCTGTGGCAGCAGACTTGCCAAGGTGACCGGTGTGTGCTTTTGAAGCACAGTCATGTCAGGACAGCTGGGACACGTGGGGCAACAACCTTAATCTGCAGCTCTGGGGCAGATGTTTGCACAGCACCCCTTACCCCCATCTATTGTGTGTGTGTGTGTTTGTGTATGTGACCCGAGAGAGTATTGATCTTGCCGGACTATCAAACAGCATTATGTATCATTTAGGCTATTTATCACACACACAGTTCTGCGAGAGCTGTTTTGGCACAATATCTGTAGTTGCCCAAGGTTAAACGCCAGATTATTCCCTTACTGCCTATGTTTCTTGGTGTGTCTGCATGTCTGTATGTGTGTGCGTGTGCATGCATTTCAGGGAGCTGTGATGGTGTGTGAGCAACAAGGGGAGAGAGTGAGAGTGTTGATTGATTTTGGCATTAGTGCTTGGATCAAAGAGTGAATGGTGAGAACTGCTTTATTGGGTGTTTTAAAATTTGTTTGGCGCATATGTGTGTTTTCTAAGCATCTTTCACAAGCCTAGTAATTAGACATGCACCGATATGGAATTTTAGGGCCGATAACGATAACCGATATTTATTGGTTTGTTGTGACCGATACGATAACCGATAATATTACTCTACAAAAGTGATTTGGGGAAAGCATTTAATAAGCATAATTTTATTGCAGTAATTTTACCTACCACCAAATGATGGACAGAACTCCTAATAGTCCTCAATAGTACAGCAGTCAACATAACAGTAGCCTAGCCCTACAGTATGTGTGGCTCCTTTAAGTGAACCTGACGTCAGTGAATTGCGAGTGAGTGGCTAGAGAGTTTGAATCGTTTTCATTTAGGACTAAACACTCATAAACGGCTGGGAATAAGCTACAGTATAGTGACCAAATCAGAGTTTGTGAGGGAAACTAGTTTCAACTGCGGGTAACTGAATAAAGCTGCAACTCCTCAGACTGTATCTTATGTCCGTCTACTCTGTTGCGCACAACCTGCTGCAGCAGAAATGAAAGGGGTTAGCCCCGAAGGTTTTAATAACTTATTATGATGACCTGTCTGAAACTGAAGCAGGAATGGTTAGCATATTTCTAGGTAATAATACAAAACCCAAGCTAAAGTAATGCAAATATAATACTAAAACACAACTTAGAACTAGGCCTACTTATGTATTCATCCCACTAACGAGTTTGTTTATTTGTTTTCCCGACCAGCGCGGTAAAGTGCAAACACATCATTACAAGACGACTCTAGATAGGGCTGAGCTCCGCTCTGGTAAGGTTAAATGGCGGATCATTCACGAGAGGATTTTGAGATGCACAGATTTCCAAATGAACGCATATCCACAGATTTTGTTAGAGTGGTGAAATACATTCACACCGCTGACATTATATTGAGGAAAAAGTATAGCCAACCAAGCTTAAGTAGCTCAGTGTATCCAGATGGACCTTACGTAGGCCTTAATTAGGACTTAAAATATCGGCGTAAATTATCGGCCAGAATTCTGTTATCGGACCGATAATAATATTTTAATTTTTTCACTTATCGGCCAATAATATATCGGCCGTCGATATATCGTGCATCCCTACTAGTAATCTATCAGAAAAAAGCTAACTAGTTCTGAAATCTTCCTCCTCACTCAGTCCTCTCTCATGTAGAAGTCAGGAGTGTCACATATTTCAGTTAACTGTAGGCTACTGAATACTCAAACTCTGAAAGTCCCTTGAGGCGCAGTACCAAACGCAATGCAATGCAGGTGGAACAGTGCTTTCGCAATTGTATTGGTGAGTTCAGCTCAAATCCTACAGAATTCTGTACAACAAACCCCCTCAATTATCTAAAAGATGAGGCAAACAAAGAGAGGGAGACAGAGGGAGTCTTCCACTGTGCAGTTTTCAATTGATTACTAAGAAAATGGAGGCTGGTGTAGTGATGAAATGCCCTGTTCTCTGTGTTTTCTTTACTTCCTTAATATTGCAAAACATTACTTGGAGACACACCTCCTTGACAGTTTGCATTACTCAAAATGTGACTGCATTTTAATGAAAATTAATGAAAACCAACCTCTCTATCTCTCCCTATACTCCCCCTGTCCTAGTCGTCCACTTGTTATTCAGTTGAAAGTAATGCTTACGTCTGCAAATTAGAGGCAAGTCACTGAATTCCCACCTAATGTGATATTAGAAAGACATGTTTGGAGGATTTCACTCTGATACTCCTTCTCCCAGTATTTATTTACCTTTTTGTCTCTTTTTCAGTCACTCATTTAACCTGCCAAACACATTCAGAGTAATTGCTTGGTGACATTGAAAGAGTATTGCAGATGACGATTGAACTGTTGTGTTTCTATTCCTGTTACAAGGATATGGACAAATACATGACCACATCAAATTTCAAGTACTACTGTATAAACCATAGTAAAGATATATGGATAAGATATTATGTTGACAGCACATGCTTAATGTCAGTATTTTCATACACCACTACGCCCAAACCCCTATTCTTGGTACGATATGAAGTTCTTTACATTTTTTTCTATGGTCATCTTGATTCTAGTGTTCCATCTTCATGGAGCCATTTTGGCCGTGTAGAAAAGTCTCCACTGGGAGCCATTTGGGCTCTTTGCAAAGCTCTTCCTCTCCTATTGTGGGTGGATTTGCTTTGGATTGGAGAGTAAGTGCTGTGTGGGCCGGCAGCATCACTCGGGCAGATTAACTCTGGGGGTGTGAATTTTGTCTGTTACCTCACACTGTGAGAGACGTTTAAACAGCCGCGTGAACAGGTGCTGCTGGGGCAGGTCTGTTACAACAGCGAAACGGCCTGAGCTCAGAGAAGGGAGCCGTAATCAATGGGCTACATTATCACCTCTGCCGGTAGTCAAGTGGCCCTCTCAATGAGACACCACACTGAACCCTGCTGTCACACTTTATGCTGATTACTGCACAGTCAGAGCTGACGTCTGTTGGATCCTTTTGCAGCAAAAAACAGTCGCAAAGTGACAAAAGCACCTGACTCCAAATAATTGGAGTTGGCTAGAATTAGTGGTTTGATGTTATTGCAAAATGATAAATGGCTTAAGTTAAAGCTCTGGACTGTGTAGTCTATGTGGTATTGATGCCTCAGTGGGGCAGTTTGTTGTAATTGTGCTTCTTGGACCCCCTCCCGTTAAGTGAGAATGTGTGTCATATTCTAGTGAAAAGCAAATTCCTCTTCCATTACTGCTGCTGTAACATCACTCTTAGTTTAGGAGTTGCCATTTTTCCTTACTAAGAGTAGTTCTGAAAGGCTTTGTGAAATAACTTTTAAGAGGAAACTCCTAGATAAAAGTGTGATTTTAGTGTGATACGGGCCCAGGTGTTTTAAGGTACCCTAAAGGCACGCCTTGAACAGTGGGTTGGCATTAAGGTACAGCATTAAAATAGTTCAACTCTCATCTTAACCATAGATCATTCTCAGTGTCCATAGGCCAGCATTCCTCTTCCACAGACGCTGTGTCTTGTGGAGTATCCCAGGGATCCATTCTGGGCCCAGTTTCCTTCTCCCTGTACATGCTCCCATTAAGTGACATCATTAGAAAGTATAATATTTCCTTCCACTTACATGTTGATGATTCAGACCTGTATCTTCCACCTAAATCCAGGGACTCCCTACAGGCTCTCCAAGAACGCCTTAATGAAATCAATCCCTGGATGGCAAATAATTCCCTCCGGCTCAATAATGACAAAACAGAGGTGATATTTTTTTGGTCCCACCAAATCTAGTAACCCCCTCACTGGCAACTTATGTGCGTATTATCTTGTCTAGACTCTGGGCTTTGTCTTGATAAACAGATCTGTTGTCAAGAGTAGCTTTATCAGCTGAGAATCATCACCAAACTTAAACCCTTTCTGTCATACCATAAGCTGTGTATAAATGTGCTTTGAAATAAATTCTACTTACTTACAAAATACATAAATGCAGGCTGTATGTGTCTCATAAATGCTGGTTTATAATGGCCCACTCCTCATTCAACAGAGGTATGACACTTGTAACTGTGGGCTCAGGTGAGGAGGCATATAGGAGGAGGCATTTTGAGCTGGGCAGAGGTACATCGCCATAGTGAACTCACAAGACCCCATTCCCTACTTTTTCGTCTGACATTTGGATGCTTGGAGGTGCAGTCTCACTCTGATAGCAGTGCACTTCCAGCGGAAGGGGTAGAGCGAATGATGAGCATGAGCAAAGCAGAGTGTAACTGTTGTGGAGAGATGCGTTTGCTCAGACGTCCCTCTGTTGAAGAGAGCCCATCCTCTTTCCTTTTATGGAGTCTACCACTGGCACAGAAAATGTATTGTTAAAGAAGAAACGAGCACAAGAACAGGTTCATTATTTAAAGGGTATTTTAAGCTTCAAGGAAAGCATTTTGTCTATGCTGGAAAGAAACTGCTGTGCCTTTTAGGCTTCAAAGTGTTAGGGGATCACTGGTGCTGGCACTCTTTCTTATATCACCATGGGTCAGTTTTAGATTTCAGTGTCCCAGCATTGTTTAGAGTGCGCACAGGTCAAAATGTAGTCGAGCTCTTGGACACAACGCAACATTGGTTAAGCACCACACTTGTTTATTTACAGTCCCCTTGGATGGACAAATAGATGAGGCAAAGCATGTTTGCTTATCTCAGTAATATAAGGTTGCTTGTTATTACTGTGTTTAATCAAAGTGAAGATTATGCACTCATTAAAAAGCTTTTACTCTCTGGGGACTCATGGCCATGCTTGGTGAAATAATTGACGTTAGATTTCCCATGAGTCTGGGAGGCTAAGCAGCCAGATCTTAATTGTTTGACTCTTTTCATCTCTACCCTTCAGTATCTTTTCACAACATCTGTGTGGTCCCACTGTTGATACTGTCTTTAACCTGCATTGCTAAAAACAAAAACCCTTCCTTTTAAAATGGGATTGAGAGTTATGTAAATTTGTTAATGTTGTCCATGTTTCATTTTACAGTCATAGCTTGTCCGAGCTCAGAAACCAAAGTAATACGTTATCAGTCAGTGTGGAGGAAGCTCCGAATGTCCAACTGCAGACAGAATCTGTGTTGGGTTTAATTGCGCAAGAAAGATAAGCAGTGTTGAACAAAAGAAAGACACTGATAATGTGGGTGCATGCTGGAGGGTGTGTGTTGCGTGGGGGACGCAGTCTGGTGTACAGGGCTACTGGCAGTCGATGGACCGACTGCTCACAGGTCTCCTATGATCTGTTTATAATGACAGCGCAGAGGCCAGTATTTGACTGCACCGTTATACAGAGCAGTGATGGGTTTCTTTTTTATTCTTTAATACAGAACTTCAAAAGTGCAATTAGTGTTTTGTTTTTTTTGTTAAACAAATAATTCTTCTAGACTTACAATAATGATGTATATGCTGTTTATCTGAAGGATAATAGTTAACAATTAACCATTTGTTTGTATCTTCCTTGCTTGTCGATGTGTTGTTTTGAGGTGTTTTTTATACATTTGTTGAGAGTTTAGTGGGCTCAGACATGTGAACTAATCCATAAAAGGGCTGAAATAGAGTAACAAAAAATGTATTTAGTACTACGTAATCAGTAGAATTATTTAGATTTGCGATACATGGTAGAAATATAACTTTGTTTTTACAAAAAGTAATAACCTCTCCCTCTCTCTCTCTCTGCTTCTCCCTTATCTTTCTCCTTCCCTCACTCCATCCCCCAGGTGGAAGTAGAAGTTGAAAGCATGGACAAGGCAGGCAACTTTATCGGCTGGCTGCACATTGATGGGGCGAATCTTTCCGTGGCCCTGGTCGAGAACGCACTCTCAAAGGTCCACTTCACTGCAGAGCGTAGTGCCTACTACAAGACACTGGTCTCTGCAGAGGAGCCTGCTCGTCAGCGGAGAGAGAAGGTAAGTCATTTCTTCTTGTTTGTAGCACACACTTGCATATATTCTTTATCAAACTGGCATTCACTCATACCCCTTTATTAGCTCACCCTTTCGTCCTGAAAATATTCCTTTAAAAACCTGTGCAATAGTCATTCACAGCACCTAAAATATTTCTCTTCACCACTTTAGTTCTGTCATTTTGCAATATGCAGGTAGGTCTATTAGAGCATTTGTACTCTAAAAAGATCAAGTACAGTTCTCTGGTCAGAATTACTAAACATAGTGGGTGGTCTAACTCAAGCCGCTAAACAAATGTGGGAGAGTAAAACTAATGTGTAGCTTATGGTGTGGAACATGGCCATATATTTTGAGCTTATCAGTAAGGTTCCTCTCCTTGGGGCTGTGATTGATGGAGCCTTCTCTCTTTGTGATCCCAATCTTCCTCTCCATTTTCATTACGGCTGGTGAAGCTGAGGCTAGTGTCGTGCTGGCAGATGAATTTGGGCTCGCCAGCTGTTAGCTCGTCCTCTATCCCTCACCCTGAAAAACAGCACTAGAAGAGTCTGAGCTCATATCAATATGATCTACTGCCCAAGCCAGAAGGGACTCTCTCTGCTCTCCCTCTGAATCAATCATCACCCTCTGGACAGAAATATCTCACTGCCACCCTCCCAATACAGCATGGATCTGGACTGAAATATAGGTTTATCAGGGTGTGTAGCCCTCACCTGAGAATGAAACTAGCTGAACTCAGACCACTGCACACTCACTATGAATCTGAATCTGAATCTGAACATTGTATATCCAATCATTAGTGCAGTGCCTACTCACTTGTCACTTTTCCAGCATTCACAGCCTGCCCTGATGGGTAGCCAACCTGACCATGTGCTATTCAGACCCATCAACTTATAGCCACTTAAAAACCTGGCAAATGAAAGAACACTTCTCTTCTTCTCTGAGTTTTCTTTTTTTGCCTGTGATCCAGTGGGTTCACTGAGCTAGAACTGATGCAGTGGTATTTGAAAATAGAATAGCACAAATGACAGAGACAAGATAGACACATTATCTCTTTTGATTGGGCGTGAAACTCCCCCCCCCTCCTTTTCCACCTTCCAATTCTCTATTTTTCTCACCAAGCAATGTGTATGGAGAAAGGAGTTGTGCCTCTGTGTGAGTGTGGCTCACTTATTTTGTAAAGTAGAGAGCAGTTAGCAAAAATGTAAGAGGTTGCCTACTATGAGCAACCTCTGTGTCCGTTTGGGATTTATATGTGTGTTTTTTTGTTTTAACCCTTAATGGTGTAGGTTTTTGAACATTCTAAGGAAGGTTGGGTAATTGAAGGTTCTAAAATTCTATGTTGAATTCAATGAACCCAGATATTCTTTAGAATGTTAATTTCCCAACATTCCTACTCCTTTAAGGGTTAATACAGATAGATAGACCAGGCAGACTCTCTCTGATTAGACTGTGCTATTACTGTCCCCCGGTTTGGTGCCACATTATTACTTTATTGTGTTTTAGCGCAAATGCTGCATGTAGGAGAATCCATGATGTGTGGATGTTTTTGCCCTCCTAAAAGATCTGTCCCGCTGTATCATCTTGATAAAAAGCTTTTTCTATGTTTTAAAAAGCTATGCTTGTAATTAGAACAAGCTAATTACAAAGAAATAAATCAAGTCTTGAAAATAACCAGTTTTCTGTTGAGCAAGGGATTTTCTAATCTAATTACAGGGAAGTATATAGATTAACCAGGTCCTGATGGGCTCCCATGTCTCACAGCATGAGCAGGCAGTTCTACTCGACCTCTCTCTCTCTCTCTCTGATCTCATTTACTGCTCTCCCTTTCCCCACCACCTCCTCTCTCACACTGATCTTCAGCAGACCCCTCTCACAACCACACATCCCCATCTCCCGCTTCTGGTCTCTGGAACCCGCGTTCCTTTAATATCGCCTTCATCCTCTCATTGTCCCCTGGCTCTCTTTTATAGGCTTTGTAGGCCTTATCATAGAGAAGCTTAATTCTGTCTCCCGTGGTGAAGCCACGGCATGATTACTGCCATTTTTTTCTTCTTTCTTCTCCTGCTTTGTATTAATGTCATCTAGCTTGAGAGGGTCACTTGGATGCTCTGGCATTCTGACCATACAAGCAGTAAAACCTGCAGCAAGATGGTGTCTTTCTCTCACTCACTCACTCACTCACACTCACTCTCATCCCCCTTTGTGCCCACTCTGTGTCCGACTGTCCGTGTTGCTTGGCTGTCCAGCCTTTGTGGTGTGCAGTCCATGTCAGTTTGAGTTCCTCGGCATACACTTTGACATTGAACACAGACATGTCCTTGTGGACGGCTGATCGAAGTGTAATCCGCTTTGAATTTTTTTTTTTGGAAGATATCCAATCACTCTGAGTAACTTTCAGCAACACCTCGATATAGTGCTTATGAATATAAACCTATGAAAATTCTTCCTGGAAAAGAATTTTGTGTACCAAACTTGCCATGTCTTTTGTTAGATCGTTGCCAACATTTTTTCCTTGCTTCCCCCAGAAAGGACCAATTATAAAGGATCTACTATGTCCCCTTGAGCACATCACCCATAGAAAATACAAAAAAAAGCATTTTGTCTTTACTTTTGTTCTTCTTCTACCAATCTATCCATCCATTAAAAGGGTTCTGACAAAAAAGTAGAAAGAAATGGTCTCACTGTTAAAGGTCCCAAGGAGCACCATCGTACATAGTCAGCATATTACACACCTGGCTAAACAAGAACAAGCTGAGGACGAATCAAGATAATTGGAGTTTGAGAGTAGCTAATGGGGCTGTTTGTTTGCCCATCAGCTAGGCTTTTCACAAAGTATCACTCTATGCACAAGTCAGAGCCATAGATGGCTTTACTTTTGTTATCATAATCTAATATCAGTGTTTATCAAAAAGAGAGATTGCTCTAAATCAATCCATTGCCTGTTGTTCTTTGATCTGTACACAATCTGTTGTGGATAGACAAGCTTAAAGAAGAGAAAGGGAGTCATTAAAGGGCACTTGTACTACACAATATTGACTGATTTAATGGTCTCAATTAATTAATTCAACGCCAAACAGTTGTGTTGAGTTCTGATATCAAAACATTATGCAATGAACAATACAGAATTGCTCAATCAATTAAATGTTTGATATAACATTTTCGGTAACACTTTATTTTAATGTGTCACTGTTACAGTGTACCTACCTAATTAGGTACAGTGGTACAACCTGTGTAACAACATGTACTATCAGGTACGTGTACAGATATGACGTGTGTTGTGTCTTCGATGTCTTGGAACAGGTGTACTAATTCACATGTACTGTGTGGTGTAACAGCAGACACGTTTCAACACATCAATTACAGGATGCATGACCTCATTGACAGGATGTATATAATATGTACATGTAAGTACTTAACTGGTACACTTTATTTTAATGGGTTTATTCCACTGTATCAAAAGAGTAATAAATGTGTACCAACACAGTTGATACATGTACTACAGTATGTAGGGTAATGGCAGACATGTTCCAAGACACCAATGACACAACATACATGTAATATGTAATTGTAAGTACTTAACTGGTACACTTCATTTTAATAGTTTATGCCACTGTATCAAAGAGCAATAAGTGTGTACCAACACAGTTGATATATGTACTATGTAGTGAATTAGTAGACCTGTTCCAAGACATCGAAGACACAACATACATATCATATGTACATGTAAGTAATTAACTGGTACACTTAATAGGTTTATTCCACTGTATCAAAGAGTAACAAGGTTGTAGCAGCACAGCTGTTACATGTACACTGAAGACAATGAGGCCTTGACTGGAGCTAAGAATGGTTTGTATATCAAATCTATCATGACCAGATTTACCCCATCCAGCAGGTCTCAGGTCAGCGCTTTGCCTCTTTGCATGTTCATTTGTCCATGCATCAGTGCTACAGTAGCAATCCCAGTTAATCTCTTTAAGCAGATCTTCATCCGCTATATTGCCCAGCCCTCCCTTTTGATGGCCTCCATGAAGAGATTTGTGTGCCGTGATTCGTGTGCTTTTGTCTCCTCCTGCTCTCTGGTTGCTAAATTGCATTAGCCCCAGTGAAGGATTGAGACTAATGGCACTTGGGTAGCAGGTGAGATATATGTATATTACCATTCTGGCCATCACTCCTCACACTACTGTCATTGGTGCTGCTAATTTAACAAATGGAGGCCAGGCAGTGTCAGGTAGGAACAACGGGAGTGACACAATGCATCACAGAAAGAGTTATCCAATTAGACACAGCACTTGCCCTCCACATACCTTCACTGGTTCTCAGCAGCAACGTTGTGCTCCAGGTTGGATGCTTCATCTGCTCCCCCATTCACTAAGTTTTATGGATTCCAATGCAGAGATAAAAATCAATCCCTGGATGTTGCAGGGAAGGTTGACATCAGTGAAATGGAATACAAATGTTATCAATGAAACAGTGTCTCAGTGCAAGTCCAGTGGCCTCACAGAGTACATTAACATCATTTAATCAGCTGTGCCAGTGGTTAGTCTTGTTGTGGTTGGCACGGTGTGTGTGTGTGTGTGTGTGTCTTTATGTGTGTGCGCCGCCCCTCTTTTACAAAGAATTTCTGTGGTCATACAAAGCCTAACCCCTCATCACATCAATTCTATATATCTAATGGCTTACATATTATGAGCTTTACTGTTCTGGGCAGTGTGATACACATTCTCTGTATCTTTCCCTCCCCTCCCCCCTTCACTTGCTTCACCTCAAACGCTAGAACTCCCCTGCAGGCTAGTTGCAGAGGCATGCGTGCTCATATATACACACACACACACACACAGCACAGGGGGGTTGGGAGAAGAGATCAGTGCAGGAGTTTTGCCTGTACATTTTATTCACACATTCTCATCACGTGTTTTCTGTGCGGAGTTGTCCCCTATATATTTCCTTTAAATATTACTCATCCAAAGACGAATAAAGTAGTTATATGCAGGTGTGTGTTTAGGAGTAGTTTTTTAGTAGTACTTTTGATTCCGTATTCAGAGTAGGGCTGGGCGATATGGACCAAAAGTCATATCCCGATATATTTAGGTTGAATATCGATATACGATATATATATCCTGATATTTTTTTTCTGCAAAGTTAGAGCTGTAAAATGAAATGTTCAGTCAAATAACAATAAAATGTAAACATAAAACTGGAGTGCCTTTTTTGAAATTCACGTTTAAATAAAAAATAAATAAATAAATAAATTAAAAAAAGCCTATAAAATAGGCCAATCTTTTTCTGAAATAAATATATTTATATGAGAAGTAGCGTGCAGTTTCACAGCAGTGCAGAGAGCTCCGGTCAGCGGTGGGAGAATTTTACATTTTTATCACACAAAATTAGTCTTACTAGCAGAGGCTAACGTCCACTTAGCCTCATGATTTTTTCTAGCTGAGAGTCCATACACTGATTATGTATGAATGTGAAAATAGAGTGATACACATAGTCCTTGTTGGAATGTCCTAGATATTGCTAGATGTATTTTAGGAAATAAGAATAATGAATCAGAACATATCTCAATTTGGCATGGGTATGAATACATATGGGCTTAGTTATACCTCTGTAAAATCACATTTTTGTTATTGACCTTGAGCTTATGATTGAATGCATGTGTGAAATAACTTATTCATGGCCACACATAATTATGCACAATGAAATATGCAGTCATTATTAGATAATGAATTTAACATCTGTCAGATGCACATGAAATCTCCTTACAGTATCGCAGTACAGTGACTCTTTCCTGTTGAATTATTTCTCCATATGCATGTGCATTTATTCATGTGCAACCATGTGTCCTTGGCCCTTTGAGTGTCCTTCTCCAGCGCTCTGTGGATTCCTTTAGGCTCTTAGCAAAGGTCCTCGGGGGCAGGTTTGTGGCTGCCCTTGGCCTGTCCAAGCAGAAAGAGTCCACATGACTCTTGAGGACCATGGTTGTAATGTGTGTAAAGGGAGGGGGGCAGTGTGACACAGACAATAATGAGAGATGACACTGTAAATTGCATTACTGCTGATTAACACATGCTTCGATACGCAGGCAGCCAGAGTACAGAAATGATTGCCATCTCTCTCTCCTTTCTCTCTGTCCCCCCCCCCCCCCCCCGTTCCCACTTCTCTAGAGAGAGCTGTTGAGTGCTGGTGATTGTGAAGGACATGTTGCACTTGCCTATAGTTGCTTTAGTCTTTGGGAGCTGCTGCAAAAACAGCCATTTTTACACTAGTTCTAGTTGAGGTCAGATGGATGTACATTGAGTACATGAATTTTTTGGTCTTGATGTTGAATGTTTGTAACATCCACATCTGCAATTAGAATTTCTCCCCAAGTGCCAGTGATGTAAGCTGTTAGGTCTGGTAATTGCAAAACAAGCAATGTAGAAGAATCAGCGTCAAGTCATAGGCACCCCATAACGAGCCAAACTGCATGAATATCCATACCTTCACTTGCGGTTCCAAGGACTGGTGGTCTGTGTTAAGTTCTTGATCATCGAGAAGGTGTTTAGTCACATGGGAGAATGTCTGTACAAAGACATATTTTGTTTATAACAGATATCATTTTTTATGTCAAACCAAGCTTCCAATTTTCTAACCATCTTCCAAATGGCAGAGACAGTGCTCCTCTTGAGGTAAGTGACCTGATGAGTCTTGTTGCCTTGAATCTGGCTGCCAACTCTAAACAATTAAAGGTGACACATTATCAAAATGTCCCTTTTTAAGGGTTTTTATATAGTTGGGTATCTGGATTGGTACCAGTGCCAGCCGCTTGTTTATGGGCTGTCTACATCTGTAAACATTATTCAGTGAGCCATTTAGATAAGTGATGTCAAGTTTGGCAGCTTTTTAAATAAAACCACCTAAATTCTCCACTCATGACTAAAGTGGGAAAGTTTGGTTTTATTTCGCAAAATTGGGACCTGTTAGCAACATGTCAAAGTGAAGCAATTGGGCAAGATGCTTTTGTTTTTAAAGGAACAGGCACACAAACAGGCCACTTTGAACAGGGGGGTATTCCAAGTACGTGGTTTAGTGACAAACCTGGGTAAGTTAACTCAGGGTAAGTGGTAAACCTCCTACAACAAGAGCCCTATGGTATTGTTTTGTTAGGAGATTGAATCCATATAGCTCTTCTATTAGGAGGTTTACCCCTTACTCTGAGTTAACGTACCCAGGTTTGTCACTAAACCACATACTTGGAATACCCCCTGGGCTCTTCAGACTGCATTGAAAAGGTGTTAAGGTGCTTTTTCCTTTTGGTATTTTGACTAAAAAAGGGGGTGCAATCTTTAAACAGTTTGAGATGCAAGAGATGTATAAATTGATATTGACTTTTTACATTTCCTTTGGGATTGCAGTGTTTGTGTGATCTAGATTTAGGTATGTCACACTGACGGGTCTCTATGAGAGAGCATGCATGAGACTACTGAGCAGCAGTAGTAAAGTAGCAGGAGAAAGGGACTGGTATAAGCTCCTCTGCTGGGGACTGGGCTAACATCGGAGCCAACGGCTCATCAATTTTCTTTATTACCTGCTCTAAAAAAAAAAAGGTCTGATAGTGCGGGGAGGCTATTCTTAGCTCTTCAGCCTAATTCACTTCTAAATGCACTTCTAATTCTCCATCTCACTCTGCCTCCTTAGCTCTGAACATCAAAGACTGATACTTGGCCACTTTTATTTTGTTTGTGGAAATTTTTTTTTTTTTGAAAGCAGAATTACAGCTAAATGCTGCCAATCACATGTTAAAAAGCCATGGTTGTGGAGTGGCAAATATCTAAAAATATGTGTTTTTTTGCCATCTTACATCTCCTAACAAAATAGAGCACTGACACAAATCGCATTGGTGGAAAAATATCAAATTAGCTGTTTAGACTGGCAATGATAATTGTGTGGTATGGATTGGTCAGTGCCATTGCTCTTGGGTGCTCCTTGTCGGTGCCCCCCACCCAATCCCAATCCTCCCCCACCTTTTTTATGCAGCCCTTGCCACTTAATCTACTAAACCCCTCTTCTACTGCACTTTTTACCCCCCCCCCCCCATTAATGCACTAATAGGCTGACACCAGACATAATTTCACTGCATTTCTTACTTCCAGTAACTATATGCACGTGACAATAAACTTCCTTGTATCCTTGTATCCTTGTATATATAGTTTATGCCATACAATATCAGGATTTAAAGCATAAACATACAGTATATCAACATTATAAAGTATTATAAAATAAATTGCTGAATTTCACAAGTAAGTATATGTGAGCTTTCTGCCATATTCCCCGGCAACACAATTGAAGTCACTTCTATCAGCATTGAGTGTAATTGCTCTCAAAACTCAGTTGACTTATTTATTGTCTGCTTATAAGTTTTTAAATTTGCTCCCTATCTGCCACGTTTGTTAAATCAGGGTCTTGGTCTTTTGAAACTTAATGAAACACGATCATGTTTAAACACTGAAACACAACAGTGTATTGAGAGAAGGTGATCATACTGTTTGCCTATTCTAGTATTTGGAGAAACAAAAGTCCCTCTATTCTGTTAAAGTGATGGAAGCCAGTCTGCAGTATATGTCCTCTTAATATCAGACAGACTTAGGCCTCTGTCTCGCCTGAAGGAGACACAGTTACGTAAATGTGCACTCAGTCTCTGTGCCTTCACGATTCTCTTTCATCTCTCTGCATTCTCTTTAGTCCTCCCGCTCTTTTATCCATATCTTCAGTAGCTTTTCCCTCCCCTCAATATCTCTATCCCTCTTTCTGTGTTTGCTTCACTCTGCACACCCCACTCTCTTTCTCTGTCTCTCCATATCTCCCTCTCTGTCCCTGTGCCCTGGGCTAGTTGCCAGCTCAATAGGCAGGACGTGCTCTGACATGGCTGCAGAGGCTTTGGAGGACTCCTCCTGGGCATAAGTGTTTTCCTGCAGGGCAACTGTCCATTACATTTCCTCTTAGCCCATAACTTCACTTCCTTACTCCTTTGTCCTCATGAGCACAGTCAGTCGCGCTTCCTAAGAAAACAAACAGGCAAGAGCAGACACGCGTACGTGCAGCTAGAGGACGGCTGTGAGTGCGAAGCAAAGATAATTGAACATTTGATCTGAGAAATTAGAGGTACACTTTAAGAGATAAGTACCAATGTCACCATGGACAAAAGCAGTGCATGCCCAAAAAGCTGTTTGATAAGTGTACTTAAAATATGGCAGCACATTAATCAGGCATTCCAATCCCATTTATCCTCAACGTAAGCTCTTTGCTGGAGTCAGTCATAATGCATGTCTCACACATTGCTTCATTGTCAGTCTACCAAGAAGGGAGAATAGATTGACTTCCTGAAAACGGCAAGCCATCTCCATGCAATTGACCAATGCAAATCCATGTCTTCCTTTTTGATATCAAATTAATTCATAACACAGATGTCCCGTAGAATGGAATTCCTCCATTTTAGTGGTATGCTTTATGTCTGCTTTTAACCGCAAGATGTTGTATCATGTGATAGTGCTTTCTATGATTTTGCTTGCAGTAACTGTAGCATGTAAAGTATAGGCTGCACTCAGGCAGAAAGGGGTTCTGCATTGCATAAGGGTCCTTATGTCTTGAGCTTCTGCCTGCGGCAGTGTCTCTTGAGATGGGGGTGGCATGGTGGAGTATGGTAAGATCTCAGCCTCTAAAGAGCAGGTTGCACACTCACACACACACACACACACACACACACACACACACACACACACACACACACACACACACACACACACACTCTACCAGCACATTTTTTTTTCTTCTTCAAGACCACCCGCCACCACGCAGATGTGTATGCCCTGTTACCATGGTTATGGCCTGTGGACATATCAGTGTGAAACAGACTCCTAAGCGATGTCATCTGTCCACCCATCGCTGAAGGCATTTATTAAGCCCAACCCCAGTCAGCTCTATGGCAGTATACAGTTGCATTCCGTTACACCAGAAAATACCTCTGATGTAACAGTCCTGGTGTGTGTGTGTGTGTGTGTGTGAGTGAGTGAGTGTGAGTTTATGTGTATGTGTATGTGACAGAGACTTTAGGGAAGGAGGCTATATTAGCAGTGTAAGCTGCGGTTTAGAGTCGACTGCTGTGGAACATCTGTTGGCTGTGATACGAGGCTAAGAAGAGGTTCTCCATCTGCTTAAATTCCCAGCTGCTCGCTCAACCCCTATGTGCCACCTGTGACGTTTTTAATGCACAGTTTTATCTGCTAAGTAAGCGCATCCCAATCTTCTCATATGCCTCCCCTCTGACATGCTGTCCGAGTCGGACAGGCAGGAAATATCCGCATTTAACCGGATTATAGTGCTTCTCCGAGTTGACGTCTCACAGACAGTCTAACAGCAGGAAATATTAAGGCTTGTAGGGTTCGGCATGAATTGCGTGTGTTTCTTGAAAAATAAATTTAAACAAAATTTGTCTAGTATCGGTGTGTAATTCTGTACCGTGTTAACCTGGCTCATGTCTGTTTTACTGCGGTTGGTTCCTTTGTATGGAAAAGAAACGGCACACAATGACCTATTGTTTTTGGATTGTGCTTGAGTTATGGCTGTGTGTTGGGCATAGTTTTGCTTTTCCGTTTGTAGTTGCAGTATGGCGGCATGGTTTTTGTTGGAACACCTGAGGTGTGTGCGTAGTGTTTGTTCTGAGAGCGAAAGAGATGGAGAGGGACGCGGAAATGTTGACGTTCTGTCCTCAAGGCTGCTGGCTGTTTTATGATTGTGTTCAGACAGGCTGCTAGCACAGTGCATTTGAATATGACTGTAGCAGGGCCTGTGAAAGTGGTTTGAATATGTATGCATTGCCCATACCTTTAAATCAGTCATATCATCTTCCATCTCAAGCCGCCGACAGCTCTCTGCCCTCGGGTTAATGACTCTTCAACCAGTCCCTCCTCTTTGGAGCAAGGTGGGAGTAGGAGGTGGGAGTAGGAGGTGGGAGTAGGAGGTGTTGGTGGTATGTCTCAACTTGCACCTTGTCAAGTCTGTCACCCCAAGAGGTCACTTGTGAGATCATCAAACATACAAACAGCATTCCCTGCAAGTCCTACAGTGCACCAACCTATTGATGAAGCATGTGGGTGAGCATGTCCAAATGTGTCATCTGATGGGGGGTCTGATCAATTCAGTTAGCTCCCTTACCCTGTAGCATTCTAGTTTGAGATTCCTCTAGCAGACATAAGCATCACATTTGAAATTGCATTGGGTTGTTTTGGAAGATTATATTAAATAGGGGAAATATATACTGTAATGTAAACCTGTGTCAGTTATTCTTTTAGCAGATGGTTTTATCCAAAGCGAGTTATAAAATGAGTAATACAATTACATTAAAGTTACATTGCAAAGAAGACCTTAAGTAATAATAAATACTATTACATTACTACCAGTACATTTATTGTTGTGGAAAAAAGCCAAATGTTCAGGGACTGGGAATATGGTTTTGTTTAATAAGGTGGTTTGGGTTTGGTATTTCCTATCATTTTCATAATGCTGTTATTATGATTAACATTATGGTTTTGATGTAATGGTGGCTGTGATTGTTAATCTGTTGTATGAGATCTATGCCATCACACGCCATGGTTCATTTTGTCCCCAATGCTTTTAATGCTTCAATCAATAGAGTCACAATCATTGAGCCCAGAAAAAAACCTGAACCATAGACCACAATTATCCATTGCTGTTTAACCCAGTACTTTCTGCCATTGTTATGCTTATAGTGATGGATTTCTTTTGCTCTTTGACTCCATGTAGTTTCACCAAACAGCCCCATTCAGCTTGGAGAGAGCTAGCAACTTGCAGCTAGCTATAGGAGATCCATTTCGAGCCAACAGAGTTGACCGACAACTTGATTGCAGAGCAATTAGCAGTGTCTGTTCAGTTTTAAATAGTGTTACACATAGCTTATCATAGCATAGCTTTCACACCTATGCACTGGAGTTCAGGGAAACTATATGTCAGGCACCTTTTTTCTAGAGCGTTCTGGTCCAATCCTTGGTGCACACCAGAATTTGAGAAACGGAGTTCACAAACAAACCCAATGAACTGTTCAAGTGGACTCTCTAGTCTACTATAATCTCTGTACAAAAAGAGGAGCTGGGAGCAATAGGCAGGTGGAACGGAAGCAGGGATTGGGGAAAAGTTATGCAGACTTGAATATTCAGCTGCTTCTTGAATACAAAGAGTTAAGAAGAATTCCGGCAGTTTTCAGCCTAATCCCTATTATTAGCTATCATTAGGTTGCTGGAGTTCTCCTTCAAACAACATATTGGCCATTTGTTCTCCCACAGTGGCAACAATTAATATATAGAGATGCTACATTTCTTGTCAGTTGGGGCATACTGAATTTAAATGTGGGAAAGACCTCCTCCCACATATCCCAGTGAATCCTATGTCCCCATTCACTTGTTAAACTTGTGATTAGCAGCAAAGAAATACAGTGACACAAATAGTCACATAGTAGACCTGGCGTTTAGTTGACTCTCTTGTCTTCACTTCCATCCATGTTTGTCTGATTGTATTTTTCTGTGCCCATTCTCTCTCCACTACACTTTCCTGTTCTCTTCCTGAGTGGCGTGGACCCTGGCTGAGTCTGTGTGCTCTGGGTGTTGATGGGGCTTCGCTCTTACAGGGCTGAACACATTCTATTGGAATTGACACGCTGTCACCTTTAATCAGTGTTTGGGATGTCCCCCTCCTCTTTTCGTTGTGTGTGTGTGCGTGAGCGTGCGTGCGTGCGTGTGTGTGCACGAGAGAGAGTGAAAGAGAGAAGAAAAAGAGTTTTCTTTAGGATTGTGATAGAATAGCCCAGTAAAGGCACTGCCTTCCCTAGCCCATCACCTGAATGCTAAGTGCTACTTTAGTTAATTGCTCCATGGTCACCTGAGGCCAGAAACTGTGTTGGATTGCAGTTACGATGGGGTATGCAAGACTTTCAGTAGCCTTTCATCAAAAACATTAGCGGAGTCCCGGAAAGGCACCTCTGCGAGTATCACTCCTCATTATAATAAGCACGCTGCAGGTCTTCCCTTGTAATAAAGTGTCTCATTTGCTCTGTATGTGGTGTTTGGTCTGAGTAGCATAAATAGATTATTCTGGTCCCTTGACAAGAGCGATCTTCCCTCCCTTTAAATTTGTCATCCATTTGGTGCTGATAGAATTGTGCAACACTTGGCCTAGTGAAGGTCAGAGCTGCATCTGTTAAGGAAAGACCCTCATTTTTGCCAAACCTTTCAAACTGTGGTTTGTTGAATCTGGAGTTTGCTTGCTCCCTCTCTCCCGCTCTCTCTCGCCCTATCTCCGATTCTGCATATCTCCATTTGGGTGTCGGCACACTCATTGCAGTTCTGGCTGCAGTAGTGACTGAGCAGCAGCAGCCACACCTGCGCTCAAGTGGAACAAACAGGAATGGTTGGCTACTCAGGGAAGGTCATCTGCCTCAGGCAGGACAGAGTTTGTGTGTGTGTGTGTGTGTGTGTCTGCATGTGTGTGTTTGCAGTTAGGAGTTATTTGTGTAGGGTTTTTCAGAATTGTTATTGCTGTGGCATTAGGACGCACATGTGTGTGTTTCGGTGTGTATTTGTGGGGTTCGCTGCGGCGGGCGCTCATGCCCTTGCCACTGCGGCATGCGTCTGCACACGTCAGAGGTCATTCAGCCACTGGGTTTGAGCATCCACGGTGACCAGCTGTGCCAGAGACGACATTGTGATGGTCACCACCATAATGAATGGTGACACTATAATCTGTGTCATTCTGATTGGCCCTGCCTCTCTGATTAAAAGCTTCTCTGTGCTGCAACATTGCATTATGGGAACAAAATGTAGCAGATTGGTGCTGGGTGCAGAGGGCTTTGGGCAGAGCGCTGCTGTAGCATGGCTTATTTACATCTTCATTAACGCTCCATAATCTCTAAGCGCTTATTTGTAGGTTTCTCATTTATTGCATGGCTAGGAGGTGAATGATTAATTGCAATTGTGGATGGTTAACCCAGACTTTTTGTCAAATGTGATGTGGCAAGGTATTTAAGGCTCAGTGTTTGTGTCACTTGTACTGATAACACAAGATGTTTATCCTGGTGCTTTGCCTCTGCAGCAACAAGGGTAAAAACATAGTGAAGTCCTCTTGGAAATGTCTGTTCTGCCCAAATCTCAGACTTAATTAGTTTATACCAATTCTGTATGAAATATGTATTCCTACTTTACTTGTAACAAGGCTATTGAAACACTGGTATGAATGGCAACACCTGACAGTGAGTTAGTTTGGAGACCGGTTCAGAAAAGGCTAGTCTGACTTTCTTGAGAGTGACCGAAATGTTGACAGATATTTTTATAATGGTGGTGAAGTTGTTAACGCTGGTTGATTTTGTGCAACAATTGCTTAGCTGGTCGGCAAGAGATGTTGTCCACTGTCTGTGGTTTTTCTTTTGTTGCCCCAAGCTCCACTCTTTGGTGTAATGAGCCCGCTGCCCGTGTCCTCTCTCGCGGAATGACAAGAGAATCGGGCAGCGGTCCCGCATACAGTGCTGTAACTGAAAACCTCACATCATTCTAGTCATTCTAGCTGTGTGTTCCATGTTCACACTTAAAACATTCCAGTGTTTATTGACATTTAAATGGAGAGACAAAGTGACTCAGACAGAGTTGAGAAATATTGGCTGTGCCATTCAAACAATGTTGTTTCAGTAGCACAGAAGAAACTGTTGCAATTTGATTGGCCGTTAACTTCAGATATCAACAACCGTTTGCCAGAATCAAGGGTGGCACCTTTAATCTAAAGTCAGTGGCTAGCCTTGTCGATCCCCACCTCAGACATGATCAGTTTTTACCACGGTCATGGCAGTGTTGATGCTTGCTACCTGACTGGAGGTTTCATTTCTTCTCTCCATGTACGGCATATTATGTAACTGTACATTGCAGTTAACTAATACCAGCATGTCTAATTATTCTTAATATGCCTTTGTGTCTCTGATTCCGTGACAGATCTGGGCCAACTACGAGGACAAGCCAACAGAGGAAGTGGCAGCTCTGCAGTCGGAAGACAAGGAGCGGGTGGCCAAGTACCGAGCCGTATACGTCACTGAAATCACAGATGAACTGCACTTCTACGCACAGGATGTAGAGACGGGTGAGTTCTACTGGCTGATCTCCTGACCTTTCAACTTTCATTTGTCGCTGCTATGCCATCTACTGTACTTGCAGAAGGCGTGGCTTGTGTTCAGCAGGAGAAAATAAAATCATTTTAGCTGCTCAGACATCAGATCCATGAACACTAAACTCATGCTGACTAAATACAGAGTTTTACTCATCATATGAAACACCCTTTGGCATATTTAACTTTGTGGAACAAGGTCACCTGCATAAGGAGTGAGCCTTCACAAATGTTTATAACTATTCTGTTAGTTCAAGGGCATGGTTATGCACTAAATCTGGGGTTGAGTTATCCATTTGGACACACCAAACACGGTCTCTCATGCATAGTCCAATTTGGAAACACAGCAGGTTATGTTTATGCAGAGCTGTAAAAGTGTCTATGAGGCTAATTTTTTTACATTTAGCTTGTTGGTTAATATACATTAATTCATATCCATGTGAATCCAGTCAGAACAACATTGCTTTTGCAAAAAAAAAACAGATAATTTTGAGAGGTGGGGCTAGATTGTATGTTGACATACTTTATACAGTTCATGTATTGCCCTTAAGTAATTTGAATAATTAAGGGTCTTCGCTCCTGTCTCAGTTGTAGTCTACTTTGACAAGGCCACAAAATCGACTTTCGTCAACACTTAATGCGTTCTAATGAGATAATTAATTAATTTGCATTAATTTGGAACCAATCTCAGTCTTCGGTTGCCAAGAGCGTGACCAATCCCATCACATTAAGTCCTGCTTTTAGCTGTGGATAACTCAATGGAGCAGACCTGCAGGTGTTCAAGAATGCAGTTATTCCCCCAAGTACAGCCCTGGCTTTTCCAGTCTCCGCGTTCCTGTCCGCTTGATAGGAAGTAGTGATAAATATAACCATGTCTGCTGCAAATCATCACGTTTATCTCGTAGTGAAAATGCCCAATAGGCCGACGGCATTCACCCGAGGAGATCAAATAAAAAAAGGGGGTTGGGGTTGGACTGCCCTATGTGTAGCCTACCTCATTCCGCAGTCAATGTTTCTTCATTGTGTATAGTGTAACGTAAGTATTTGACACTTACAAATTCAATGTTTAACTTATAGCCTATATTTTTTAATTTTTGAATTCATGGAAATGGAATTAACCAGATTATGTGAAATTACCCAAATTGTCGAACCCCAGTATCAAATTACATCTCTGCAAATGTTGAAATAATACAAAGAATCTTATCATTGTCTAAAAAGATTTTCCAATTGACAACAGATTTTGAGGTTGCTATATTGCCCAGATTGGAGGCAAATAGCTGGCAATCAAAAATTGCTGTGTGCTATGCCATGTGTGATATGAGGGTCTCAGCAACATGTTGCAGACCACGACTAGATTTCTAGCAAATAACTTTTTGAAAAGTGGTCGTTGTTTGTTATTTAAACAAGTAATATGTATGCTGATGCTGTCCCTGACACTTCTCTGATACTGCAATGCAGTTCAGTTGGTGTTGGGGCCTTTGCTGATTTGGCAACTGTGTCAAGCAGTTCTTGTCACTGGGGTTTAAAGTTGGCATAAGAATGTTGCCTAATGAATATAGCAGTTTTTTTTAATCAGGTCTCTGTGCACATTTTCATCACCCTGCTTTTAAACCAAGCAGATTTTTCTCACCTAATGAAATCAAGTCTTATGAACCTACCCTGTGTCCAGAGAATTTTTAAACCCTTTGAAACCCTTTTTTCCCACTGTAAATATGGAACATCAGATGCTTTTCATTTACTGTTAACTCTCTAGATAGATAGATACTATTATTCATCCTGAGGGAATCTGTGGTTTTTGAACACAGAACACACACACACACACACACACACACACACACTAGCAGAAGTCGGAATCCATTGCTGCGGTGCCCGGAAAGCAGTTGGGTTAGGTGCCTTGTGCTGTTCAATCGCTGGCCCTGCCCACATTTGATTGAACCAACCACCCTTTGGCCACTAATCTGATTCCCTAACCAGTAGGTGAAACAAGTGTGGAATAGCTGCACACTGGAAAAGCTCCCAAAATGTAGCTAAAACATGTTGTTTGACTATCTGTGTAAACACCTAATGGTGCACCTCACCCTGGGTGTTTGTTTCCCTGTGGTTGTACAGTACATATGTTAGAGATATTGAATTCCCCCTTTGCTTTCCTCGATAGCTGGTGTGTGTTCATGTTGTATGCTTTTTCTCCTTTGCATTTTTTCACAGTTATAGGAACATCAGCTATTACCAACCGTCCCGTATTTCCAACCTCTTACGTGTATGTGTCACTTAATATTCATTTCTATACAAACCAAGACGACGGATTCCTAAAGAAACGCAAGCACTCACACCATAAGTTTATCTACATTAGCTATACCAAAAATTAAATTTTACCGTGACTCGAAGAGCTGTAAACAGTGTTTAGTGATGTGACAGTTGATGTGCCGTGAGAAAGGTTGGGAATAGGCACCCACCAGCCCAGCACTAAACTGTGAGCGTGGTAAACAAAATCGGATATTTCAGGCAGTAAAAGCCCCTGTAAGAACCAAACTAGATTTTGTTCAAATCTACACACCTATGGCTACTGAAAAAACGTAAGGTTCATTTATCAAATGTTATTTTGAAGTATTAAAAAACATTTTTGTTTTAGAATTTTCGAACAAAATTGTTGGTAATTGGCACGTTTACGATAAGTAGCTCACAGGAAAGCACTATCCACTATCTAGTGTTTCACGTTTTTTAACATCGACCCAAAGAATCCTAGGCTACACCATCTACAGCAGTCACAATCAAGCAGCACTGATAGTCCTGACTGATATTTGGAGCCAAGGCACTATGTACACAGAACGGAGCATCGCAAATGTAATTGCTTAAAATGTGATAACAGCTGCAGCCACAAAACTGTGTCTAAGCAGGTTACCCAATATGAGGAAAGGAGAAATGTTTTCTTTTTTCCCCTACACCAGCACCTTTTTTTCAGGTCAGCACTTCAGCTGCATACACGGCAAAGCACGTCAACTCACAGGAGACCCATTGTGTAGTTAGATCAGCTGGGAGAGAGCTATTATGCACCCTACCTACAAACTCATTCCTTTGCAAAGCCTGACGAAATTCTCTTATTCACAGCTGGCCACTCTTTGGATGCTATTAGCCAAAACACTATATGTAAAAAAAAAAAAAAAAAAAAAGCCCTCCCTTTTATTTTTTCACTGCTGCATCTAACCCAGTATGACTATGTTTATCTCTTGCAAATGCAAGAGATGCCAAATGCAAATGCTTTGTGCTGGGGTTTAATTTTAGATTCTGTTGCAGCACTATTCTACTTTTCTTATGCCCTGCACATTGCAGGGCTTTAGTCTTTTGTGTGGGCTGAGAGGCACGACAAGTGGTACAGTAGTGGTTTGTTCATCACACTATGGACTGCTTTTGAAAATGACTCTGTAGAGCCTCTCAAGGAAAACATTATAAAAACAGATACCAAGCGAGTATTGTTAGCCTATACAAAGAGATTCCTTGTACATGTCTTTGCCTCACTTTCCTTACTGTAAATGCACATTTATGCCATGGTCTTGGCATTTTCACTATCTTCTAAGAACATCAAATCACAAATCACACACGGTTCTGATTTACCATGTGTGTAGTAATGAAGAAAACAGCCTTGATGCAGCATTAAAGTATCTGCATTAGTATAGAGTGCTCTTTAAATCTAGTACAAGCTGAAACTCTGGTTTGTCAGAGGAGTGAAAAATGTGGAGAGAACAAAACGGATAGTGAGCGAGAGAGATAGTGAGCGAGAGCTTCGTATTGGTAATGTATGTACATGTGAGGTGTCTACAGTCTCTTCTCAGTTCCTTGACCTAATAAATGATTCCACCCACACTCTTGAAAGGGTCGTCAGCAAATCTTATCTCAATGAGACTCGATGTCTTAACACATCAGTCAAGGTTATCGTCAGACAACCAATCTTCAGACTGTTAAGAGGAGTATTCAATTTGGCAGGAAAATTTGAATATTTTGAAAAGAAATATACATTCCATTGAGATTATGGCTAAATATGTAATGTAATACTTAAGAAATGTTGATGGTCTTATCAAGCATGTTGATTTTTATTCTCTTTTATTAATTATTTCTTGCTAGATATCCAGAGATTGTATGCCTTGAATGTACAGCCTCCAGTAAAGAGGTCTGAAACTATAGTAATTGAAGTTGGATCCAGGGTTGTGTCCTCTACTAGAGTGCAATGACCTAGAAGGGCGGCGGGGGGGGGGGGTCTTAAGGTGCCACACCTTCCACCATATGGTTTGGACTTGGTCCTGTCACCCCTGTCGTATAAAGGAGTACACTACACTCATTTTTGGAGCCTTCTGGTTTTATTTCTTCATTTTCGCAGTTACATTGACTACATAATTACAGGAAGATCTTTCTCATGATTAGTTTTTCTGTACTCTTGAAAAAGCAGCAATGTCAAGCGTTTAGGTAGTGAACCAGTGACAATTGAGTGTGTAAAAACAAAATTGATATGGTGACCTATTGCGATATTTCACTGGCCCTCATTTACAAAACGAATGTATGACATAAAACAGGCGTAGGAAAGGTGTATGGTCGTTTCCACGCAAAGCATGGAACACTCTCCATAGTGTAGCCTCTTACGTTGACACATTTGATGATTTAGGATACCCATCATGTGGACAGAATTGCTTTCGTCAATAAAAATAAGTTCATTTTAGAAAAGTGCTAGTCATGAATGATGCGTTTTGTTTTCTTCTGCACAAAATGATATGCTATCCTCCAACCTGTCACCAGTGTTCCAAGGACATAATTGTTTTTGCAGGGAAAAGTGGCATGCGTCGTCGGTTTTGTAATAAATGCATTTGGAAGTAGCACATGATGCATTCTGTGAAGTCTGTTAGGCTTAAATTCCTAAACTTTCCTGATTTCCTTTGAAGCCACTTTTTCTGACTGCCAAAACTAACTGGTTCAGCTGGCTTCTTGATGTCAGAAAAATTTTACTTTTGGACATACTGTATTACGCACCTCCATGCTGTAAATTCTTGGGGCGGAGCCTCTAAAATTATAATATATATGGGCGTGATATTTCAATTACTCTTGTTTTCAACACGTGTTCATTCGTACGCTGGACTAGGAGTTACACGAATGCTTCATGAATCACATGTGAACCCTGTCATAAGATGATTCTTGCACTCAAATCTGCACTGGTTTCTACGTTTGATTGATTTCAATTGATTCGTTTGATTTTTTTTCAGACTTGGGACCGTTACCACCCTCCATCTTCATGTCTAGAGATGCTGATATAGTGGTAATGGGCATGAAGCACTATTATAAATGGCAGTGAGAAGACATTCTCTCAAAATAAGCTTACAGTTACTGGCTGGAATTGGAGTGTTCTATGCATTTTCTCAGTTACAAACTGTGAAACTGACACAATTTAGTAAAAGAAGACATCATTCACGGGCATTTTTTCTTTGTCCGTTACACATAAATTGTGATGTGTTGTTGAAGGTTGTCTCGCAATTTATCAAGTATTGCAGAATCTCTGTATTGTGATGCCATTGTAATGTGGGCAGGGCAGCTGTGGTGGTATAAGCTTAGTATTGTCAGTTACTCAGTTAGTCCCACCCATAGTTACATACAGGGTTCCCACGGGTCATGGAATTCCTGGAATATCATGGAATTTTGCAAAGTCTATTCCAGACAGGGAAAAGTCAGGGAATGTTATCATTTTGGGGGCAAAGTCATGGAATATCAGGGAATTTTGTTGTAGCAGTTTAAAATTGACTTGCCAAAATACATTCATACAAATATTTGCACGGAGAACTGGTGTATCTGGTTATTTGCTTTACTGCCTCCATGAGTATCCCAACATTGTTTATTCAATGCCCAATTATTCATCTCCCACTCTAAACAGTAAAATATTCTTGAACGCTATACATTAGTAAGTATAGTATAGTAAGTCATGGAAATTAATTTTTTTTTCTGTCAGGGAAAAGTCATGGAATTTTACATTTGACTGGGAACCCTGTACATGTATATATTGAGGCTGATGATGGTCTGCTGATGGCTGTGATTGGAGATGTTTAGTATAGAGGTTTGCATTCTAGTAAGTGCTTTGCTCCAAACTCTGACTGCCCTTGGACAGTAACAGAAGGTCTCATATTAATTAGGTTAAATGAAGAGTCTCCATTAAAGCTATATATAGCATTCTGAGGAGTCCCTCACATCTTATTTATTATTTAATGAGATCTGCAAGACTTAAAGTGGAGCACAGCAAGGAAGCCGGCAGTGTGGGGGAAAGCACTCTCTGCCTAGGAAAGCAGACTCAAACTTTTTTTAATTAGATTAATAAATCAGAGATGAGACTTTAGCTGTCAGCCTTGCTAGAACATCCCATCACTGGCGGAGAACAGTACAAACAATGCCACTGGGACAGTGCAGGTCTACTGGTCTGCCTGCGTGAAAACGCCTTCTGCTGATTCAGTATTATGTCTTTTTGTACACTGTGGCAAAGATTGGCCTTCATACGCACTGCTTCATTTTCCTATTCCTGACGTTAGGGTTAACAGACCTAAAGAGATGGAGTGTGAAAAATCACCTTGGAGGACAATAGCTTTAAGCTTTGCTTCAGTGCAGCAGTGATCCTCTCACCCGTAGAGTGGAGGTGAGCATTTGAGTTTTAACCGAGTGTGTCTCAGTGCTCTATTTCCAGTGACACTTCCACCCACAAAGAAATCAATGGAAATTGACTGTCAACAAATCACTGTAATTTCATACAGGCATTTTGCTAAACTAGCTTGAGTAAGCGCTCCACACTCTCCATTGCCATCAAGCCTGATTGCCACTGAATTGTTGTTGCTGTGAGCCTGTGACTGGCTTGTTATTGCAGTTATGGGAGCAGGCTTAGCATGGCATATCTGGTGTATCTGCAGACTTGAATATTAGTGCCTGCATTTACTGTAGCGGCGCTTTACTTATTGGTTGACAGTACAAAATATTATTGTGAGCATAAGTGACTGATCATGAGCAAATCTAATTTTCTGTGTCCCTTTTTCACTCTCTCGCTCATGCACACACACACACACACACACACACACACACACACACACACACACACACACACACTGCTGAACCTGACCCTTCTCTCTTATTATGTCCTCCTTTCACCAGGCGCCCAGTTGGAAAGCCTGATGGAGACCATGCGAGCCGAGATTGCTGCTCAGCCACCAGTAGAAGGGTCCTATGCTCCGCGCAGGGGTGACTTCTGCATCGCCAAATTTGCTGATGGAGAGTGGTGAGTTCACGGGGCAACAGAACAGTCTGTAGAAGGGGACTAATAGTCATTTCTATGGAAGTCACAAGTCCTTAACCTACAAAAGGGAAGAAAATATAAATGGCCTGTTGTAAAGTAGAGATGAAACATGGGCTGATGGTGGTTGTATAAGCAGGCTAACTGCTGACTCTGGGGCATATTAGCACCACACAGCTGCTGTCACCATGGGAATCCCAGCTGTGCCTTGTGTGGTCTGTCTTGGGCCAGTTGCCTAAAGCAATGCAGTTAGCATAATTAATTGTTGAGGATATCTACACTTGCTCTTTAGTGGGGATGTCTATGAGAGAATTAGATGAATCTTCCCTTTACTTTTTTAACTTTTCATCAAAGTCCTTGATCTTATGATCTTCTGACATTGAAACATATGAGTAATTTTTCTTTATAAAAACATATGTAGTCTCTTTTGGCATTCAGGGTAACGAATGCAACATTTTGTCATTTAATTGCTGTATTATGTTTTATTCCTCCCGTTGGAAAACGAGTGCCAGTTACTTTCACTAAACACGGGTGACTGAATTAAACAGGGACCTTTTAAACTGAAGTCAAACCAGAATATCATGTAGAGCACCTGACTTTACAGATGGCTGGACACTGGGAATTCATTTGACCTTTTTTACATCTGAAGATGACATTGCATATCCAGAAAAGAGATGATTTGAGTTTGAGGGGAAAAAAACAAGACTCTGGTTAAAGGGGGAAAAGAAGTGCAGTCTAAGTTTCCTCTTAAGCAAACTTCAAAGTCATTCAGTAGCCCTGTCATTTACTAGTGAATATGTTTCTCTACTTTTTCATTTACTTGTGATCACTCATTCTCAGCTTCATTTAATGGAGTATGTCTGGGGTCTGTCATAGGATAATAGGAGCTTTTATGCTTGTTTTCTCCTCTACTCTTTTTTTTAATTAATTACTGTCCTGGCAGGAGACTTCCATTCGAGGCTTATTGAATGTAGTGAATGTTTGAAATAAAACCGCTTTGTACAGCTGGCAGTCCATAACTGTGCTGTTTGGCCTAATTTTCTGTAGCATTCACTTTCCATCCGCTCTGTCTTTCTGCTCCGGACTCCTTTCTCCCTGCTCTGTGTGCCACCTACAAAGGGTGTGTTTTCACCCTTGACGCCCCAGTCTGGTCCACATCATTCTCATGTCATGTGTATCATGTCCTGAAGAGTCGTCCATGTTTATGATCAAATAATTTTGTTCAGTTGGCAAAGAATATATTCCACCATGTACAAGTGAGGAGACTTGACATGGGTCAGTCATTACAACCAGCCCCCATTTTAGGGAGTGGAGTGTAATGAAGAGCACCTGCTGGCATGTGGTTGTAATAATCCCCAAAGTACACATTTACAAAGGCACCTGCAACACATCCCCTAGGGACAATGTTAAAAATGTTTTCTAGTTAATTTCTTGTTCAATATCTCACTTCACCTGCATTTTCCCCAAGGTACAGAGCCAGAGTAGAGAAGGTGGAATCCCCTGCCAAGGTTCACGTGTTTTACATCGACTATGGCAACGTGAGTGGAACATGCAGTTCTATATTTGTCTCTGCAAGCGCGGAATGGAAACGGTGTCTCTGTCTCTGTCTGCATGTCTCTCTCTCTCTCTCTCTCTCTCTCTCTCTCTCTCTTTCTCTCTCTCTCTTTCTCTCTCTCTCTCTCTCTCTCTCTCTGTCTCTCTGTCTCTCTGTCTGTCTGTCTCTGTCTGCATCTCTCTCTCTCTCTCTCTCTCTCTCTTTCTCTCTCTCTCTCTCTCTTCATCTCTCTCTCTCTCTCAGAATCATGTTGGGAAAACTGCTTTTAACAAGGTTATTTAAGAGTTGATGGCTTTCTGTGTGGTGGGATGAAAGTGCTGGACGTGCATTATGTGTTTTGTCTGTAATGTCCGATTTTTTTTGTAAGCTCCTTGTTGAAAAATTATGCAACAACATGACTAGATATTTTGGGGGTTGCACTGTAACACCTCATAATACAAATACATGATCTGTAAATACAGTTGAAGTATCTCCTGATGGCTTTTGGGTTGTTCCTATTTAATGATCCAGCATCTTAGATTTCCCTACAGTTATATTTCGTACAGTTAACTGTGCCGTGGGACTCTATGGTGACCCCATAGCAAGAGGCCTTGGGCCCGTCTTGTAGATGTGATGCTCCTTGGCATCCTTCTGAGCTACAGCACGTCTCTTCTCCCGGACCTCTATCTCTCTCTTCTCTTCCCTCATCACAACCTTTACTGTGTTCTGCTGAATCTCACCCCATAAGCTTTATCACACTCATGTCATCAAATTTAAAACGATGGTGTGGCCATTGCCATATATCTACTAATTGCATGGTCTTTTGGTTTTAGATTTTTTTTTAAGTATGCCATGAAAATATACAGCTTTTAATATTTTTTTTTTTTCTTTTCGCATAAATCGTTCAGGTCCAGCCAGATCATTAAATGTATCCATTTTTTTAACTATTTTACATGTTAGCATAGGAGTGCTCCTCTCTCACTGTTGTCAATGATCAGGTAGGCTAATCTCCAGTTTCATGAAGGTTAAAATCTTCATTCCTTTTTCTGCTGGAGTGACTAGGCCTGTGTGGCCTGATTTTAACAAAGCAACAAACATTTGATGTAGCTAGAAGGTGGAGAACAAAAGAACCAAGTAACTATTGAATGTGGCTACTAGTTTATACAGTATATTAATCCAGGAAAATCATAAACTGTCAATGTTCAGAATAAATGTTCCCCAAAATGAAAGAAAATGGCCAGTTTACAAGCATTTTCTCAAATTTTGCAGTTGAAGTTAACTTGTACGAAACTTGTGACTTACACAAGGAGAACTTGAACAAACCCAGGGTCAGATGCACTGCTTTTTGGGTTGCTCACTGTATCGTTTCAAATCTGATTTGATTTGTTTTGATTTGTTTTGAAAGGTAATTTGTGAAGTGTTAACGTCCAGGTTGATATGCCTACAGTAATCGCGCTTTCTTTCTCTCAAACTGCAGAGAGAGACCCTGTCCTCCACACGCCTGGCTCCTCTCCCACCAGCGTTCAGCACCCGCACCCTGGCAGCCCAGGCCACAGAATATGCCTTTGCCTTCATCCAGGTGCCACAGGATGTAAGTACATGTACATGCTAATACATATAGTGGGATGTATAGTAGTTAATAGAATTATAAGTAGATGTTTTGTTTTCTGATTCTGGTGTATCTTAATATGTACAAAAAGTGTATGACTACTGCCTTTTAGTATAAATTAATTATTTGTTTCTTTTTTTTTGTATGTGTAGTTTTCATACTATTATAACATGTGAACATCAACATTGATCAACATATACTTTTGATGCACTGTCCTCAACCCATCCACCTCCCCCCCAGAAAGCTTTATGGGGCCTTCAGATACAACATGACAACAGCCCTGCTCTAAAACTTATTATTTCTAATTGCTTGCGATGCCACTCAATAACAGTTTGCCGCTACGTTGAGCAAAGTGCAGGCGCAGAGCAATTGCGCCACTCGGCGAGCTTGCGCTCACGCTCTGGTCAAAGTTCACCAATGTTCTACAGCCCTATGAGGACTACTGCTTTGCACTAAACCCAGCAACTAGCGCTGTGCAAATCACGTCCTATCTGAAAGGCCCATCATGCGTAACCACCAAACCTCAATACAGTCAGCAAATTGAGCATTCACATTAACCCCCCAATTCCCTTCCACCATAGAGCTTAATCAGACAATCCTCATTATTCCTGCATTTCCTTTCTTCTATTCATACTTCCCCCATTCTCCATCTTGGTTGGAGCTCCCCCATTCTCCATCTTGGTTGGAGCTCCCCCATTCTCCATCTTGGTTGGAGCTCCCCCATTCTCCATCTTGGTTGGAGCTCCCCCACGGCGTGAGTGTGACATGTTGACCAGGGAGAGAGAAAAACAAAAAGCCCTGTGAGGTTTTTTTTTCCCTTTAAAGCGTCTCCCTCCATCTCGACCACCCCAAGGGCAGGCAGCACTTGCAGGTTACCATGGAGACTGGTCATGATAGGGAGAGTGATGTCCGGAGCTTGAGAGAGAGAGAGAGAGAGAGAGAGAGAGAGAGTGAGTGTGTGTGTGAGAGAGGGAGAGGGAGAGAGAGAGAGAGACGACTAGAGAGCTTATAGCTTCTTTGGCTCACAGCCTTCACTAAAGAGAGATTGATTGGTTGCTTCAGACTGAAGGGAATGAGTTATTGGCCAATTTTTGAGTGTCGAGTGAATGATTGGCCCAGGGGTGGAGGCTGGAAACCTTGAGTGTCCTGTCTCTTGTGGGCATGATTGGTTTATTTTTGTCTTGTATGTTCATATCACTCTTTGTTTGGTGTCTACAAGGATGTCCCCTGTGAAGTTGAAGTGTGTGTGTGTGTGTGTGTGTGTGTGTGTGTGTGTGTGTGTGTGTGTGTGTGTGTGCAGTTTTAAGTGTGAGAGGGAGGAAAAAAAGAGTATTCCGTGCTGACCCAGTGCCGCCCCCTGCAGGAGGACGCTCGGGCTGACGTGGTGGACTGCATTGTGCGGGACGTCCAAAACACACAGTGTCAACTCAATGTGGAGTACAACGGGGCAACGTGCCCTCATGTCACTCTGCAGTTCACTGACTCCAAAGACGACGCGGGTCTCGGCCTAGTCAAAGAAGGATTGGTGATGGTGGATGTCCGGAAAGAAAAGCATCTGCAGAAGATGGTAAGATCACAGACTCTCCATGAAACTCTGAAATGCTGAAATGATATGTGTCTTCCGCAGATGAATGATCATTCCAGATCAAACGGCACATATAGATAGCATTAGCATTCCCACTGGGTTTTCCATGACTGCAAAGTCCTGTGTTCCCTGTACATCCACTTGACTACATATTACTCCTGAATGTTGAGACCAGGGGACCCATCAGTGCTGTTTGCTCATTGGTTTAGAGGCAGTCCAGTCCACCGGCAAGTCACAGACAAATGGCCCACCGTTTTTACCGCTTATTTCTTTCAAAACACTTTATTCATTCACCTATACTGCCCTGCAAAGCCAAAGTGCAGTAACTGCATTTTTTGTGAAATTCACTTTTTTACACCAATATAAAATGCCATATCCTCCGATCAATCTATCAAAATCTCATTAATCTACTGAAACATTTCCTGAAGATATAGGGATTTTCATTTTCCACTATCTGCTAAAATACAGTGTGAAAGACAAACATCTGTTAAATATATTGGGCGTCCAAAAACGGACCAGTAGCACACTACTCCTAGTAGGACGCTGACCGAAGTCCAGTGGTGGTCCAGTGGTAGCAATGTATGCTAATATGATTTTGCTACCTTGTGAAGTGAATACTGCCAGCATTTCTAGTATGTAAAATGGAGGATTAATTTACGGCACACTTGTGGTTAAGGTTCTATGTCAATTCTAGCTACAACTAGACGCATCCACTCATTTTACCATTACTGGTTCTAAGGAGATGGTTGCTGTGGTCAAAGCCTAGCCTGAAGGCAAGTCAAGAGAAATATTTGTACGTTAATATGAAAAAGCATTTGTGGCAACACTAAAGACCACACTGTCCTTGTGATGCATATACGGCCAAGCATCTCACTGTGTGTACTTGTGTTTGTAAAATCCCTCCCAGCAGGCCTATTGACGGCAGCCATTTTAGGGGGTTATGAAGCACCAGTGTTTTGCTCAGTCTCATTATGCTAATTTGGCTGCAGACCCATGGTTAATGGGAGATAAGCAAATGGGAATGTTGATTGCTGTGCCCTGGCATTTCTTTAGAATGTCTTGTCACATTACACACACACACACTCTCTCTCTCACACACAGACACAGACACACACACACACACCATGATTTGCACAGGCTTACACACAGTACAGGTGTTGTAGCTCTCCCGCCTCATGTCTGTAGTGGCCCATATTTCCACAGTGGGAGCCCTAAAGCTCCAGAGGGCTGCTCCTCTGACTGGGGAAGGCTCCAAAGTGGCTGCTTAAATACTACTCTCCCCAACTCTCAGGGGGGCGTGTAGCAGATGGCCATATGGAGTCTGTTTGTTTTCCCCTTTTCATGGCCATGTTCATTGGTCCTGTAAAACATGCCACTCCCCCACGCTGTTCTGGATTTTTCTCTCTTGCTAGTTTCAGCTGATCTGACGCCTCTTTCACACTTAGGTCCACTGTGAGCTGATATGGGCGGCGGTAGTGTAGCGGCTAAGGAGCTGGGCTAGCGTGCAGTAGTGTAGCGGCTAAGGAGCTGGGCTAGCGTGCAGTAGTGTAGTGGCTAAGGAGCTGGGCTAGCGTGCAGTAGTGTAGTGGTTAAGGAGCTGGGCTAGCGTGCAGTAGTGTAGTGGCTAAGGAGCTGGGCTAGCGTGCAGTAGCCTGTAGGGTGGTGGTAGTGTAGTGGTTAAGGAGCTGGGCTAGCGTGCAGTAGTGTAGTGGCTAAGGAGCTGGGCTAGCGTGCAGTAGTGTAGTGGCTAAGGAGCTGGGCTAGCGTGCAGTAGTGTAGTGGCTAAGGAGCTGGGCTAGCGTGCAGTAGTGTAGTGGCTAAGGAGCTGGGCTAGCGTGCAGTGGTAGTGTAGTGGCTAAGGAGCTGGGCTAGCGTGCAGTAGTGTAGTGGCTAAGGAGCTGGGCTAGCGTGCAGTGGTAGTGTAGTGGCTAAGGAGCTGGGCTAGCGTGCAGTAGCCTGTAGGGTGGCGGTAGTGTAGTGGCTAAGGAGCTGGGCTAGCGTGCAGTAGTGTAGTGGTTAAGGAGCTGGGCTAGCGTGCAGTAGCCTGTAGGGCGGTGGTAGTGTAGTGGTTAAGGAGCTGGGCTAGCGTGCAGTAGCCTGTAGGGCGGTGGTAGTGTAGTGGCTAAGGAGCTGGGCTAGCGTGCAGTAGCCTGTAGGGTGGCGGTAGTGTAGTGGCTAAGGAGCTGAGCTAGCGTGCAGTAGTGTAGTGGTTAAGGAGCTGGGCTAGCGTGCAGTAGCCTGTAGGGCGGTGGTAGTGTAGTGGCTAAGGAGCTGGGCTAGCGTGCAGTAGTGTAGTGGCTAAGGAGCTGGGCTAGCGTGCAGTAGTGTAGTGGCTAAGGAGCTGGGCTAGCGTGCAGTAGTGTAGTGGCGAAGGAGCTGGGCTAGCGTGCAGTAGTGTAGTGGTGAAGGAGCTGGGCTAGCGTGCAGTAGTGTAGTGGCTAAGGAGCTGGGCTAGCATGCAGTAGTGTAGTGGTTAAGGAGCTGGGCTAGCGTGCAGTAGTGTAGTGGCTAAGGAGCTGGGCTAGCATGCAGTAGTGTAGTGGCTAAGGAGCTGGGCTAGCGTGCAGTAGCCTGTAGGGTGGTGGTAGTGTAGTGGCTAAGGAGCTGGGCTAGCGTGCAGTAGTGTAGTGGTTAAGGAGCTGGGCTAGCGTGCAGTAGCCTGTAGGGCGGTGGTAGTGTAGTGGTTAAGGAGCTGGGCTAGCGTGCAGTAGCCTGTAGGGCGGTGGTAGTGTAGTGGCTAAGGAGCTGGGCTAGCGTGCAGTAGCCTGTAGGGTGGCGGTAGTGTAGTGGCTAAGGAGCTGAGCTAGCGTGCAGTAGTGTAGTGGTTAAGGAGCTGGGCTAGCGTGCAGTAGCCTGTAGGGCGGTGGTAGTGTAGTGGCTAAGGAGCTGGGCTAGCGTGCAGTAGTGTAGTGGCTAAGGAGCTGGGCTAGCGTGCAGTAGTGTAGTGGCTAAGGAGCTGGGCTAGCGTGCAGTAGTGTAGTGGCGAAGGAGCTGGGCTAGCGTGCAGTAGTGTAGTGGTGAAGGAGCTGGGCTAGCGTGCAGTAGTGTAGTGGCTAAGGAGCTGGGCTAGCATGCAGTAGTGTAGTGGTTAAGGAGCTGGGCTAGCGTGCAGTAGTGTAGTGGCTAAGGAGCTGGGCTAGCATGCAGTAGTGTAGTGGCTAAGGAGCTGGGCTAGCGTGCAGTAGCCTGTAGGGTGGTGGTAGTGTAGTGGCTAAGGAGCTGGGCTAGCGTGCAGTAGCCTGTAGGGTGGTGGTAGTGTAGTGGCTAAGGAGCTGGGCTAGCGTGCAGTAGTGTAGTGGCTAAGGAGCTGGGCTAGCGTGCAGTAGTGTAGTGGCTAAGGAGCTGGGCTAGCGTGCAGTAGTGTAGTGGCTAAGGAGCTGGGCTAGCGTGCAGTAGCCTGTAGGGTGGTGGTAGTGTAGTGGCTAAGGAGCTGGGCTAGCGTGCAGTAGTGTAGTGGTTCAGGAGCTGGGCTAGCGTGCAGTAGTGTAGTGGTTAAGGAGCTGGGCTAGCGTGCAGTAGTGTAGTGGTGAAGGAGCTGGGCTAGCATGCAGTAGTGTAGTGGCTAAGGAGCTGGGCTAGCGTGCAGTAGTGTAGTGGTTAAGGAGCTGGGCTAGCGTGCAGTAGTGTAGTGGCTAAGGAGCTGGGCTAGCGTGCAGTAGCCTGTAGGGTGGTGGTAGTGTAGTGGCTAAGGAGCTGGGCTAGCGTGCAGTAGTGTAGTGGTTAAGGAGCTGGGCTAGCGGTGGTAGTGTAGTGGCTAAGGAGCTGGGCTAGCGTGCAATAGCCTGTAGGTTGGTGGTAGTGTAGTGGCTAAGGAGCTGGGCTAGCGTGCAGTAGCCTGTAGGGTGGTGGTAGTGTAGTGGCTAAGGAGCTGGGCTAGCGTGCAGTAGTGTAGTGGTTAAGGAGCTGGGCTAGCGTGCAGTAGCCTGTAGGGTGGTGGTAGTGTAGTGGCTAAGGAGCTGGGCTAGCGTGCAGTAGCCTGTAGGGTGGTGGTAGTGTAGTGGTTAAGGAGCTGGGCTAGCGTGCAGTAGTCTGTAGGGCGGTGGTAGTGTAGTGGCTAAGGAGCTGGGCTAGCGTGCAGTAGCCTGTAGGGCGGTGGTAGTGTAGTGGCTAAGGAGCTGGGCTAGCGTGCAGTAGCCTGTAGGGCGGTGGTAGTGTAGTGGTTAAGGAGCTGGGCTAGCGTGCAGTAGCCTGTAGGGCGGTGGTAGTGTAGTGGTTAAGGAGCTGGGCTAGCGTGCAGTAGCCTGTAGGGCGGTGGTAGTGTAGTGGTTAAGGAGCTGGGCTAGCGTGCAATAGCCTGTAGGGCGGTGGTAGTGTAGTGGTTAAGGAGCTGGGCTAGCGTGCAGTAGCCTGAAAGTTGTCGGTTCAATTCCCGGCTTCAACCGTTGTGCCCTTGAGCAAGGCACTTAACCCCAAGTTGCTCCGGGGACAATGAGATCCCTTGTAATATAGCTGACATATGTAAGTCACCTTGGTCAAGAAGTGTCTGCTAAATGTAATGTAATATACAGTAGAATGACGGGTGTACCTGCCTATAGAGATGGAGAAAGGCTGTTTGGTGTGGTGGAATTTTATGTAATAGAGCTCATTGTAGATGTGAAAAGGTTAGGCTTAAAGCTCATTCAGCCAGCTCGGTCATTAGTTTAATCCGGAAGTCTCATCATTGTGGGTCGTGTAGTGGAAGGGCTTTGCATTTCACCTGCTCTCTCTGTGTTTTGCCCATGGCATCACAGAGGATCAGCAGAAAGCATTGCCCATGTCTGAGTCAAGCCAGAGGAACTGGATGTGCCTGGCTGCAGATGGATGTTAGCAGAGGGCTATAGGATTAAGGCTGAAGAGGTGCTGTAAACCCCCCGCAATCTGGGCCCATGCTTTTGCGTAAGGAGCAAGAGCAAGTGAATAACCTCTTTATTCTCTCATCTGTAACTTACAATACACGGCAGATTGGAGAGAGGAGAACTTTACTAGAGTATATTGAGGTCCCATGCTTATTACCAATGAGATGTCTAATATTGGATATGTTGGAGAGATTACGGATACCTAGCCAGTATGAGAATCATTCAAATGTGGCCAGATTGGATTTGAGGATTAAAGGTTTAAGGTAGATATGATATGGTAACATGCTCTGGGATTAACCTATTTTAATGTAACTTGTAGACTGTGTATTAAATGCTTCACTGGAGGTCACAATGACTCTGGTCAGGGAGAGGGCTAGCTAGACGGAGCATGGAACTCCCTCTGTGCCCCAGATCCAGGGCTGGCCATACCCTGCGGGCAGCCTGGCACTTGCAATTGTCTTTAGGGAGAGAACTGGCATTCCCACTCTGTCTAAGAGAGTGGCGTTATGCCACTTGGGAAAAGTGCCATCCTTTTGCCTGCAGTGCTCTTGGCCCTCTTCTCTCACTTTGAATCTCTCTTTCACATGCTCTGTCATTCCCCATTTCTGTAATAAGGAGCCAAGTTTCTCTCTATGATAACTTGTATAGTTTTAACTGAGTCACTTTCCACCTTTTGAAAGCAGACCGATTTATTTTAGTATTTGTATTTTAGGTATATATGGAGGATATATTTTCAAATCATGTTTATAACAATATATGAGAGATAGAGACCGAGAGAGAGACAGTCATATTCTGCTCCCCACTGAAGAAATCCATTCTCCTGATAGCTGCCATCATGAATCAGCTGTCTTCTGAATCAATGGCCATGTATTAGGTGGGAATCAATGTTTTGTGCGCCGTGCAGTTTTACTGGGCAAACACCTCTGATTTTATTACACGTGGCCCAGACCCCTGCCCCTCCATCACACAAATGGTAGATGTGCTTTTACTGCCCCCTCTTTGTCTGTCTCCCTGCTTCTGGTGTAGTGTGCTGTGGTGAACATTAAATTATTTCTCAGATTGCATTTCCAAAAGCTTTTCTTGCCATATGCACATCTGTGGTGGTGTTTAACAGTTGTGGCTACTCCATAGTATACATCTACACAGTTCTGTTATGGTAGCGTGTCTATGGATTGGCCCACAACCTGCTCTCTGCCTCTTGCACGCTTAGGTTGTGTTAAGTGACTGATGAAATTTGAAGTTTTATTAGCTTTTACAAGCTAATCATCTTTTATGAGCTAATTGCAATCAATTATACTAATGGAGCAAGCCCCAGCCTCATGGCAACCTGAACTCTTCAGGGCCTGTGAAACCAGCTCTTCAGTTGGAACTCGAGTGGAAATGCCACTGGTCTTGTGTTTCTTCTCTTCGTTTCTCCTTCTTATTATGACCACTCGAGATCGTTTTTTCCACTCTGATAGTGCTATTTGTAATCTATACAGTGCCATTATTAATGACTATTAGAATACTACGGTCATTGAGTATTGGTAATTATTATGTGCCACTCTTCAGCTATTGATAACCTCCAGCTGAGTGGAGGGAGTTGTCTTGCCATAACTGGAATTGTAATGTGTTTCCCTCAGGAGGGGGATGGTATGTGTCATTCTAGTGTAGTATGGAGGTAAGGTGCCCACTGGGAGATGTAGTTTTGGCAGATGTGTGGGAGTTGTGAGCAGAGCCAGCATGGTGGTTCACTCTAATAAGGATACAGTAATGATGAATGGAGCTGCCATAGGCTAGCACTTCACATCCACACAGTTCCATGCTCTTAACCCCCACCGCCACACCACCCTCCTCAACATAGGCTAGCTCTCTCTTTTTCTCTCTCTCTCTCTCTCTTTCTCTCTCTCTTTCATTCAATCATGGTCTCAATCGCTCAATATTTCTTTCTTTGTCTGCCTCCCATCTGTTCTTTTTCCATCTGTCTCCACAGCATTTTAGTATACTGCAGTCCAACCTCGTGTCATGATTACTGGGAATATTTTGTGATGCGTGCAGTGATAGGATCAGATAAGCACAATGAGGTCTGACAGTTTGTGTGTGTGTGGTGCTTAGAAGGCTTAAAGCCGGTAACAGATCTGACGTTGTATAATCAATGCTTCATTGTTTTGGCCACATGACCACAGATGCTGGTGGTCAGTCTCCTGACATCACATATCCCTCTCCAGAATGACCACACCTGCCAAATACATACAGCACCTCCACCGCTCTGCTGTCAGATCAACCGCAATGTCACCGCCACCACACTGTACTCTAGAGCAGCGGTCCCCAACCACCGGGCCGCAGGACCTTCCTAACCGGGCCGTAGCCTACGACATGAGTTTAAAAAGAAAAACATGCAAACTAAACTAAATTTAATTCGCAATAATGTCACGTTTTTACATGGCATAGGCCTATATGCAGTTGTTTGCATTTTGCAAGGTCTATTTTCTTACGTGTGTCTGTCCCGCCTTCAACACTTTTACATATTGCCTTCAGCGCTGCGCAGCCTCAGGTCAGCTCACTTCACTTGATCAGTTCTTGGCGAACGGTAGTGTCACACGAAGTTAGCTAAACTGCTAGACTGAGCAACAAAAAACAAGCATCTTTAGCAGGTCACTGGCCAGAGTGTTTGAGTTGCGAGAGCCGCTGCAGAGATTTCTTACAGAAAGAAAGTCACCGTTAGCTGCACATTTTAGCGATGAGGACTGGGTGTCAAAACTCGCTTACCTGTGTGACATATTCGGGTTGCTTAATGACCTCAACCTGTCACTCCAGGGGAGAATGACGACTGTCTTTAAACTGGCAGATAAAGTCGCTGCATTTAAAGCCAAGCTTGATTTGTGGGGACGACGATTGTGGGGTGTATTTGATATGTTCCAAACAGTAGTGGGGGTTTTGGGAGCGACTGAGGCATGGCCCTTTCTCTGGCAGCTGGTGCGCAATCACCTTGTTGCGCTTTCAAATGAGTTTGAGCGTTACTTCCCATCCTCCAAAGATCCACGGCAAACCAATGAGTGGGTCCGCAACCCATTTGTCAATATCCGATTCCCGAATAGTCCTAACTAACCTAACAGCGCAGGAGGAAGAGCAGTTGATCGAAATTGCAAATGACGGTGGTCTTAAGAGTGTGTATAAGGAAACCTCTCTGGCGGGTTTTTGGATCAAAACCAAAGCAGAATATCCCGAGATAGCCGTAAAAGCGCTGAAAACGTTTCCCACCACGTATCTATGCGAGGCCGGGTTTTCGGCAATGACTGCAACTAAGACCAAATTGCGCAATCGACTGGACATTTCAAACACACTGAGGGTGTCACTGTCTTCCATCACCCCCAGATGGAACCTTCTTGTTGCAGGGAAACAAGCAGGGCTCCCACTGATTATATTTGTAATGCACGTTTAGTTCCCATGTTTTGGGAACTAAACCCCGGACCCCGCCGGTCCGTGAAAAAAAAAAAAAAAAATAGGAATCAAACCGGTCCATGGTACATAAAAGGTTGGGGACCCCTGCTCTAGAGAGTGGGTTGGTGTCTACTTTCTACTGACAGTTTGATACCTCATTAACCAGGAAGAGTCAGACTTATTAATGGACATTCTATGCTTCATGCAATCAGACCTTTTTCAATCTGTTCTTAGAGGGTTTTCAGTTGAAACGTTGAAAACCAAAGCAGATACTTTGAAATAAAAATGAATCGGACTTCAGCATAATGCTCTACAAAAAGTCAACAAAATGTCTGCCTTTGTCCCCAAGTTACCATTAGCTCAGTGTGCTTTTCTGTGCCACTGGAAATGCTAATGCAGTGGAAAGGGTCTAAACAGACACATTAGTCATAATTAGCCCAGTCAACATGCCAAAGGTAATTATTTAAGCCCGGAACAGATCTAGCTGTAACTTTAATGGTTGTCGTATAGAAATGATGAGCTGTTTTGTTAGCCATTCACAATGATCAATCTTAAAGGAACTTGCTACTCTCTAATGAAATTGGTTTTATTGATGGAAGTTGCAACACAGCTTTTCAGGTGCTGCATCCCATCACTGTGCCCAGGTAGCAGTGCTTCCCCAACATGAGAATGTCATTTCAAGTGTGTGTCTGCTTAGAACATTGCTGTGTCTCATTTTACATTACACTCCATGTGGTAAATGCACATTTTGGAGTTGTTAGGATGTTTACAGAAGTTTTCCTAGAAGTTTGCATGTTCCTTTAACAATGCCTCACGTGCTACCAGCGTGCAATAGAAAGAGAACTATCATATGCGGCAGATGCGGTCTTATACAGGACTTGAGGGACATGCTCTCACTTACACCACTGATTGAAAGCCAGTCGTTCATATCAAATGAATGTTTCTATGTCTGCACAGGGCTCAAAGTGATAAACTGTTCCCTTCCTATTAAGTATTTATACAACACTTAAGTGGCTAGATGTCCACAGTTTCTCACTGCAATCTGTGCTATGATGGATGCAAATGCACTGTTTCCTCATCACTGAACATGCCTGGAAATGAACTTGATATTTTTCTGCCCAGTACATTTTTAACCAGTTCCATACTATTAACCAACACAATGAGAGCAAGGGAAATCTGCTCTCATTGTTTGCATTTTTTGTAAAACAGTGAGAGGCTTATTGAGATTGCTGTTGTAAAGCTCTGTAGAAATGGGATGCCAGTTTAGTAGGATTTGGTTGGACAGTGTGATGAAATTCTCCCTTGGCAGTTTCTGGCAGAAAATCTTTTGGTTTCTTTTTTTTTTTTTTTGGCTAAATCAACAAAGCTGGTCAGCATATACAGTAATGAGCTTTGCACTAAAGCACAAAGACATTCCTCCTCTCACCAACACGGTTTTGCGGCCAGAGCACTGCATATTCCTTGCCATGCTCTCTCTTGCCATCCTTATGCAGTGACAGCCGACGCAGACTGGGCAGAAGCTCCCCTCTTGCTTGGGGCATCTGCCCAGCATATGGCACCCTTTCTGGGGTCATCCAGCTGGGTGGAAGCCTAACCCATCCCCTTTCCTTTTAGACGTGCTGATCAGTTAGCTGAGATGCAGAGGGGATCGACGCTCATGTTAGTCTCAACGATTGCTGAACTTATTTGTCTTTTTGTCGGCTAAGTCAACTAGCTTCATTCGTTTTGACTGTGGTCATTTCTCCATGAATGCTGGACAAAAGGACACCCAGAGAAGGGATTTCACATTCTGGAATCGGCAGTCTGCTGAATCTTGGTCTTTAGGGGACTGATTCATGAGAATTAGCAGGACTGCAGTCACTCAGCCCTCAGGCAATTGTATGCTGTTAAGGCTGACATTTTGTGCCTGTGTTTTTGCGTACTTTTCTTAGCGAGTGCATGCAGTAGAGGGCGGCTGTCTGGGCTAGCTTAAAGGTGTTGGTGCTTGTTGGACATGGCAGGGATGTATTCGGTTTGTGCCTGCAGATTGGTTGACTGTGTCCCTCTAATGGATGCCCAGTCCAGAAGAATTTTGAATGGAGAATTTTTGTTTTGTTTCCCTTCCTACTCTTTTATTTCCCTCCTTATCACACATGGTCTCAGCCAATGGGACTAAAAAGGCCAGTCTGCCAGAAGCACTCAGTATGTGTTGTCCAGGGATGCACTTTTGCTTGTTTAGTTGTCTGCTGATGCCCAGAAATGGTGGCATCAACAAACATCTGCGCTCTGAATGTTATAATCAGACTTTGTATCTGATGCCTTATTATGTACACTGATAAGTACATCTGTGTTGTAGTTGACCATCCATTATTGAAATGTTGACAGGAAATAAATTGTTTATATATATAGAAGGAGCATGTCCATGTATTGTGTATTACTTTTTTAAACAAATGTCTGATTGCTTGTCTGTCACCATTTAGAACTCCATATTTCATGTTTGCAGGTGACTGAATACCTGAATGGCCAGGAGTCAGCCAAGAGTGCCAGGGTAAGTGGCTAATTCAACTGTTCTCTCTCTCCTTCTCCTTCCTCTCTCTGAGCCGGTGGGAAGATGCTACACATGCTATTGGCAGACTGCAGCGCTCCAAGTGGATCCGTGCCTGGTGTATCAGCCTCTTTTGGAACCATGAGTGTCAAATTCTCCTTGGCAGAAGTGCAAGTGTTGTACCTGCTCAAGCATGGGAAAAGTGTTCCCTGCTTAGACTCATTACACAAAGATAGAAGCCCAGTCCCCCCTCGCTTTTAACACTGTGTACAAATCACCGACTGCAGTGTGCTCAACAAGCGCCAAGCTACAGTGTTCTCTGCTAGACACATACAGGAGCCGTTGATGTTTTTGCTCCTAACGACTGCACTAATTATCTTTGGCGCTAATTAGCTGTGATTGTGTGAGTTAACAGCTTAACACACTTACTGATGAGAGGAATAGGGTGTGTCAGGCACAGCGCAGCTTCAACACACCCTTGGAATCCTCATGAAAATCTAGGCTCTAAACGGAACATTTAACATGGAAATGTTTTATGAGAAGAGACCTAAGTGAGATTTTATGCAGAGGGAAAGGACAGGGAGGCATCCATGCTCAACTGAACCAGAAAAGTCTCCTTTTAAATAGTGAGGCATTAATAATGACCCTTTCTGCCTTTCTCTAATATCCCACAGTTCAGTGGTTGACTGCATTTGTTCTGCTTGCTGCTGTATGCGATCCCATTTTTAGCGGTGCTACATGTTCTGTTGATGTTGGAGCACAATTGCACTAGTTATGGATCATTTCTCACTAAGTGCATCTCTTTATTGCCGTCTCTTCTGCAGCTGAACATCTGGCGCTATGGAGACTTCCGCGCTGACGACGCAGATGAATTTGGCTACCGTCGCTGAAATGTGCCATTCCAAAGACCGTGTGGAAGGCGAGATGCACACATGGACAAGAAAAGAAATATAACAAAACATAAAAAAGAAAGCATCAACATTCTCAACTTGTTTCTCTGTCTCTGGTCCTTTATCCTCTGTGCATCTCCCTGTCTTCCCTTGACTCTTTGGGTGAGTCATCAAAGACTTTTCTGCCCCAGCACACCTTGGTAATCAAATATCTTTAATATCCAGTAAAGCCCTTTCACTGTTATCCTTATCAAAAGCCAGTGGCCATCATCTACTTTACCTTTTAGCCAATTAAACGACTTCTAGCCCCATGTGGCCAACTCTTTTAAGTGCTCCTCCTCAGAGGATTGCGCACAGTAAAATGAGTGGGCTTTACAAGCAGAGGGAGGTACACAGAGGAATCATGAATTCAACAGCTTGCTGAGAAAACACTTCCTAGGAATGAAATGAAATAATGTATTGAAATGTAAATGGATATTATTTTGAAGTTAGATAAACCCACTCAAAGTGAACTAATGACTGTATTTTTGTCTTTAATGTATATCTGAGTGTTTAATTACATTTAATGACTTTTTATGTAGGGAGTGTTTTTTATTATTTCTTGTGGCAAAGAGCTGCCAACGCCTTGACAAGCATTTCTCGTCCTCCGCTGTGAAGTTTACATTCAATAATGGTCATAATATCTCTTATCTCAGCCTGTCTTTCTCCTGCTATGGCAGATACAGTGTTTGACTTTGTTTCCCCTTTGATGGGCCTTTTCAGTGTATTTAAACCTGCTAAATAAAACAAGCAAACCTATATGTATGAGTACATGTTATTGACTTTGTATTAAACATCAATTATTCCTTACAAAGCAGGAAAGCAGTCATCTAATTATTGTATTCATGAGAGGTTTGGGTTCCTGATCATTAAGGCATGTGTACAGGGAAACGGATTGCATCTCTAAGATGAATGTCTCTTTTATTTGTACAGTATACAGCAATGCAGTTATTGGACCTTTAACTTTTATCTTGCGTGTCCTTAAAATGGCTAGTAAGACATGAAGTTATGACAGGTTAATTAAATTGCTGGTTTAACTTTGTTATAAACAGTGATTTCCAACAACTGCGGTAGTTCACCGTCAATCTCAAATAGATCAAAAGGCACTTGAAAATGAGCACAAGTTAATTTCTCTCTGTTTGTGAAATAGAAGCAAGGAGAATCAATTTTTCATAATCCCAAAGCATGTTTCCCTGGAAGGCTTTTTGGTGGGTTGGGGGTGAAACACTGTTAATAATTTAAATAGCAGAATATGTTTCAAACTCTGGATCTTGAACTAATGTAAGTGCAGTACTTATGCAGCGACAGGCATTTAATTGTGCAATGTCTTTCAAAGAAGGTGTGACTAGTCGTGTATATTTTAGGAATCCACAGCAGCTGATTCCACTGTTAAGGTACATTTACTGTATGTCTGGAACACTATTGCTCAGACATTTATCTAGTCATTACACAATTATTGGCAGTTGTGAGATGAGGTGGATAGTGTAAGCAAAACTTGTTCTCAAGTAAAAATATTGTTACTTTATTATGATAATGAAGTAGAAGCATGGGTGGCATGTGGCAGTTGCTTAGGGCTCAAAATGCAAAAGGGGTACAAAAGTTTTTGAAGTATTTAATTTCCTCTCCTCACCCCCTCACAATGACTAGAGAAGACCACTTAAGCCTTCTACTTAAGCTTCTCACCCAATTTGTATGCTTAGGCTTGAAGTAAGTTGTAGCTTACAGCTTCATAAACAAGTAGGCTACTAACGCATGCGCTGAGACCACTGTGCGCTAGCGAACTCCCATGTGGTTACAGAGTGTCTGCGCTTCCATTTAAGGCAATAGGGACATCTCATGAGTTTTCTATGATCTTTTGTAGTTTCAGCTGTAGATCTTTGCACTGTGCAGATTATGATCTCGGTCCATATTCACAACTGAAACGCACTTGCACAATCACTGGCCATGCAAACATCTCCTCATTAAAAACACTGCAAAGATACTGTTAAAAGATAAACATCTCATCATTAAAATCACTGCAAAGATACTGTTAAAAGATAAACATCATCATAAAAAACACTGCAAATATAGGGCCCTATATTGATGATCAGAAATGCAGCACTTAGTGTATTCTTATCACAACGCAAAGCTTATTCCTATCTTATGTTTTTTGCCATGCGCTTTTCTTTTATGATGCACCCAAGTGTCACAAGCACGGTTCGTTCGCCGCTCACGGGCCTCGAACCCTAGCCTGACGAGCCAGACCCACATTAAAATGTAGGGTCTGGGCACTCACCGTTTGCAGTGCTCAGTCCGAGGGGCGGGATAATCAGTTGTCTTTCAAATTCGCTCTGCACGCAATAGGACAGCGGCAGCGCTATGAGTCCCATGCGTTTCCCACCAGCGGAGCTAGTTGGCTAGTTCAAACGTTTGCCAACTTAATAAAAGCTTAACTCGTGTCACACTGTTCGCCAACAGCAACATCCATCTTATTTGTTTTCAAGTAGCAGGGAATTCAAGCCAAACCGTTGCAACTCTGCCATCAATCATTATGTTAAGCCCACCTAACGACTCTATACACGATTTCATTGGCCTGATTGAGTTTCGATTTCTGGAGCTCACAAGCCAACGGAGAGTTGCTAGACTAGCCCTGGCCGCTAGGGGCGCGTCTAGATTTCTAGGCTACTCGAACCCGCCACCTTGACACAAACACCGGCATGGGAGACGAACGTTCCAACCACTGAGCTAAAAGCCCAGGCTTCCAAATCAGCGGTTAGAAGTGTTCTTACGGTTAGGGCTGTGAGGATTTACATGGGCAACTAGCATGCTAGTTCAGTCTGCCTCCGTTACACAGGGGTGTGGCAATTAATGACCTAAGGTGTGGTCTGGCACATTATCTGAAAATCGTTATCTTACTCCATCTAAAAAGCATTACAAAAAACCTGGTCTATAGCAAAATATGAAGCACAGCTGAAGATGCTAGATGAGATGTCACGAGATAACTCCTCAGCAGGATAGGTTTTTTATTCAGTCATTCGACCATTATTGGCAGTGGCATAACTATAGTAGGTAGGCCTATACCATTAAGAATCAAACTATCAAATAAAAACGGCTAAATCAAATCACCATCTTTCTTTGTCGTCATACTGTTTCGCCAGAGTATCTTTCTTTCTACTGAGATGCAGCAAGGATTTCTAGGTAAGCTAAGTGATTTGTTGTGATTTTTTGAATGGATGGTGGCTGCACATTTCAGTCATCGTTCCGACCAAAAGAGAGATACTTCAAAGTGCAGGTATTTAATGCAACTCTGGACATCATAATCAGTCAGCTCTCCCAAAGATTTGCAAGTAGCCTATGCGGGAAACTTGTGTTTGAGTCTTAGACCCTTCAACTCGCAGGTGATGATGAACTGCTTGAAAAGGCAAGACGTTTGTCAGACCATTATAGCAGGGACATTGCACCGACATTCCCAACACAACTCCTCTCATTCAGGTCTTGCTTTAAAGCAGACATTTCACAGAAGTCATCTATTTTTCAACTTGCCAAAATGCTGGTGGTAGATTATGACAGTGTAACATCCACATTCGGGGAAGTGTGTACTGCTCTCATGTTGTTTCTGACATTGCCTGTGACTGTGGCAACAGCTGAGCGATCTTTTTCCAAACTCAAACTTATTAAGACCTACCTAAGGAGCAGCATGGGGCAGGAGAGGCTCAGTGGGTTAGCTATCCTGTCCATTGAAAATACGAGAGCCAGAGCATTAAATATTGGGAACATCGTTGACGATTTTGCACAACGAAAGGCTCGTAAGATGGCCCTCTTCTAATGGCCTAATTCACGCATATTGGGGATTGTATGCATATGAATGATTTTATTTGGTTTCTGCACGGTTAAATAAGTTAGGCTACATTAAGTTTTGTTTCTGCGCAGTGCGAGTTTAAGCAAGCAATCTACCAGTACGCTTGCAGTTTCAGCAGAGGGTTAAAGAGGCGCATTGAGTGTTCCCATAATTCCATGCGAGTTGATGTTAATGCAGTAGGCCTAATACTAGATTACCCTGGCCTGCAGGCTGTTAATAAAATTATTTTTAATGTTTTCACATGTAATGGATCCTATGTAGTCTTGTGCTTTTTATTTGAAATTGAAATTGTAATCTGTAACTACTAAACTACTTCGGTGCCTCAGGCCCTGTGCATAAACAATTGAAGTCACCCTCATACTCTGTATTGCATGTATCAGAGCTAATTCATCCTGGGTCAAAGTATGTTAGTATGAGGCCTGCGTAGCGCTCTCGCACCTGGCCCCACCATTGGTTTAATACGCCATTGATTATTGGGAAAAGTGAAGTGTTGCTTTTTTCAGGTGTCTGATTGTCAGTTAATAGTGAAAGTAGTTGATTGTGTATAACTGTTCTGTCGTTGACTATGACACCATGGTGAAGTTAGTTTCACACCTTGCCAATGAGTTCAAATAATAGACGAGTGCATATGTGTGTAGGCTATACTCTGCTAGGTTTTGCTAAAGCAGTTTTAGGTGGAATACGTGTTCCATACATTATCGTGTGCAAGCAGATTCCTTCAAATGCGTGGCTGACTATCAAAATACTGATGCGCTGTTTGAAGTTGAGCTGCTTGCTGTTAAAAGTAGCCTACAGATGTCATTTTCATTGGTTCAAAGGATATTACGTCCAAAACACACCCATGACTGATTAAGAAACATAAGAACCGACGTTTGATAACAAAACCACCCCAAGTGTGGACTGGACAAACCCCTAAGCTATTTAAGCTATTTGCCAGTGACCATGTGTTTTAGATTGCCAAAATAGGGCCCATAGAGTTAATCAGGGTTTTTCTTTACTATTTCGTTTTGTAGCCAGTCATCTTTATTTATTTATCTATCTATCTATCTATCTATCTATATCTATCTATCTATCTATCTACCTACCTATCTCTCACCCTTTGCGGTAGTCATTTAGTGCATGCTTATTACAAGCACAGACCTTTCAGCCAATCACCATGGTCACTGCAAGCAGGCATGAGAAATTATGTTAACCATAGCAACAGAGCTCTTATCCTAGGAATTGTTTTTTTTTTTACTAAAAGTTGGTCCCAGCAGCCTTTTAAGGGAAAACTCTCAGTTAAAAACCTTTAGTGCAATTTTGGAGTACTCATAGCGCTAAGACAAAATGCTTTGTGAATACACGCCCAGAAGAGCCATATGGATGGAATGGATTATTTGATGTGTACCCTCAGATTACATGTCAGATCCTTTTAATTTGTATTGTCCGTAGAGAAAGCAATTTAGCGCTGAATAAGCTCTTCACCAACAACATATCCCTCTATGAATACACTATACTCCCACATCCTTTCAGCCTGTAGGAGTAGGAACCTTATTTACATGCAACACATGCTCTTTAGATATCAGCTGTCATAATATCTGGCACCTCAACCTAATCATTTACAGTATCAGTAGAGCGATACCATCTATAGGGTTCTCATGATCAGTCCCCTGATGACCTGCCATCCCTGCTGTATCATCACACACTGAGCTCCTGATAGGATGAATACAGAGAGAGGAGTGTAAAAGGCCCATTCTGTGCTGATGATGCACTGGAGTTTATCATGCTCCTGATCACCTAGTGAAATCTCTAACAGGCATACAACATAGATCTGCCTCTTGTACTTCCTCTGCTCACTGCCAGTCCTAGAGAAATTGGACAAGCAAAGCATCTAGCAGGCATCCCCCCCTTATCATAAACCAAACACACTCGACTCATCTTCCAAAACCCTGTGTCACTGTGGTGTACATGAAGTTTAGACAGATTTTTGTTGTTTCTTGGAAAAGATCCACCTCGAGATAACATCCTGTTGAAAATACTGACAGAGAGGAGCTGCGTTTCATGAGTACCCCACTGGACTAGCCCGGCTTGTTTTGTCCAGCCGATGACATTAAGTCAGTCACATAGGCTGCCCCATGCCATTTGTTGTGAATTTATTAGCCTTTATGTGATTGATTGAGTTATTTAATTATTTGTTCTAATCTCACTAAAACTGCCTGTGGGCTGACTGAATAGAAATGACTCTATGGAGCATAACTAATTACCTTAATTAGCATATGCAGATGAGCTGTGTTATCTTCTGTACAGAATGTTGCTTATAGTAAACAGGGCTAATCACTAACAAATTTAGCCATTTAAAGGCTGGTAATTGCATATTGTTTAAACAGATGGGTCCGATTTGTCCATTCATTCTGGTGAGCTTATGGAGGGAAATTTTGTCTTTATTCTTTTCATTGAAAACTACAGATACACCTAAATCACTCACCACTAGACAGAGAAGGGACACTAATAAGATGTTTGGGTCCATGAATGAGAAAGTACGATTCTGCCTTTGGTGACTTAATTTGAACATGCGCAGATTTTACAGTTACATGATGACAGCAGTATGGTATTATGAACAGGAAATGTACCAATTAGACAACCTTATTTCATCCCATGCAACATGAAGCACAGCTATTCTTGAAGCATGTGTGTTTGCCCATAACAACTACATAACACTGTTTGCAATGTGTGAGTCAGTGGTTTGTAAGGATGTTTAGCTTGTCAAGGAAATACATTTCTTTCCTTTTACAATGTAAGTGTCATTGTGAGAAATCAATGAATAACCACACTTTGTATGTGTGCACGGCTGTGTATGTGTGTGTGTGTGTGTGTGTAGATTGAAATTACCCTCAGGGTTACTTTTCCTGGCTCTCATAGCCTCCCTTAACTATCCATCTGTGTTTGTTTTAGTTTGTCCTTGTACAGTATGTCTGTGTACATGTGAACGATTCTGCCAGGTCTATTACAACGTCTCTCTTTCACCAAAATGATCATTGTTTCATCATGTGGCAGAGGACTAGCCACCTGTTTTAATGGTTTTCAACTGACACCAGAATTCTATAATGACAATCATGACACAGAAGACGGGAAGACAAGAAAATGAAGAAAATGATGATTATGAAGAGCGGCATTATTTGTCAACCCTTTTTTTTATCTTTTCCAACCACTTTTAAGCTCAGTTCCCAGAACGCACTGCGGACAAACCTCCCATCATTCTCCCTTCTGCCAGCCTGTTATGGGTAATCAGCCATGCTGTATGTCTCCATGTATCAAATGTTCCGCTCGGCAAGTCGTCCCAAGAGGAGCATCCATCTTACCTGCTGAACGGGGGGGTCCTCTCCTCCGTTTCCTTTCTCCATCTCTATCAGTTCTCCCACTCTCTCCAAGGACACAGAGTCATTATAAGGGAGGACATGCACGCTATGGATTTATGTACGCTGGTGAAACCTGTCCCGTAGCTATGTCTAACCTTGGCCATCGCCTTTTCTGCTCTGGTATCACATGAACAGAAAATAGGCCGAGGGAAGCGAAGAGAGTCTCTTTTCTGAGCTCTGCAGGAATCGCTGGGCTCACTGCGCATATGGCCATACTGAGCTCATAATACATAATACATGCTCACTGCACTATGTTCTCAGTGTAGGGCTGTTCCAGATTTCTTTCTCAGCCTGTAAGTGTAACCAAGAGGAAATGCTCCTTCGAGACGGGAAGACATGATGTGTTTAGTAAAGCTGAACTGCTTTGACCGCAGCTACCATCAGCACATGCAGTCTGTTAAATATAAATCAGGCCTCACAGTCACTTAAATATTCATGAAGTATGTTGCGTGTTCAGGTGGGTGGGATGGTGAGGCAAGGTGCTGGGAAGAGTTGCAGTGCTGGTGTTTATGCGTGAGACACATGTGAAGATGAGCCCTCTGAGTGAAAAGGCCCTGATGGTGCCACCCACACTCCAGAGCACAGAGCAGAGGATAGGAGGGAGGGCCTCAGTGTTGTGTGTCTCAGGCTGGAGTGTTGTGCTAAGCATCACGCCCTGCACTGCTGCTGAAGTGCAGCTCACTTATTTCCCACTGGAGGGGCCTGCTGAGAGAACACTTTCATAGTGGATGTGTGGGTGGATGTGACTCACTTGCTATGAGAATATAGCAGTAGGCTACCGCAGTGCCTCTCACATGAAGACATGACAGCTGTACGGCTGCCAAAGAACTTTTCTGTAAAGGGGACACAAGGAAGAAAGAATGACTCGAACATCATGCAAGATCAACTTAAATGGTTGCCTCATGAAAGCCTTACCAAATGATGGAAGACCACAAGCAGTTGTCTTTATGTTGGTCATTTTAACATTATTATGACCATGTTACATTTTTCTTTATTTGTCCCAAAAATAGTCTAAACAAATGAACATGACAATTCAGCAGTTTGATGCATCTCATCTCTTGTGCTGGTGTGTGCAAGTGTATCACTGAAAACCACAGCAATAGAGCAGTCCCTGAATGCCTTAAGACTGTACCCTGAATACCCCACACAGTGTTAGGTCTATTTAAATTAATGAAATGAATCTGCCTGAGGTCGGTTGCTTTTAGAGCTAATTACAACACCCATACCTACAATACCTTACTGTTAATAAGGCCAGAACTGCAGTATCTCTTTGTACAAATGCCCCTGCCTGTCACCACTGTAAATGTTTGACAAAATCTAAAAAAAAAACACTCATATCATGCTTAATTGGATTTCACATTTTAAATTATATAAATCTACATAATAAATCTATTAAATGTTGAAGTCTACAGCACAATCTCTTTCATATCTAATAGTTATGTATTTCTGTTTCCGTCTGAACCAAGGGTGTTTGCACATTTCTGACAAATGAAGTCTATTTGTCTCTGCTCTACAAGCTCTCAATTGGCTAAATGGTCATTCTTTACAAGCTATTTTCTTAGGAAATGTTAGGCTAGACAGGCAGCTGTTTGACTAAACCAACCATAAGCTTTAGCCTATCAATGAGAATGAAATCATTGCCATGGTTACTTGTAGGAAGTGTTTCTATGCTCTTTCTTCCTGTGCATGTTTGTGTGTGTATGTATAATCCCTAACTAAGCTCCTATTGGACATTCATCCCAATGATTGATGCTCTCTAATTTCCCCAATGTGTCTTACTGTGAGATTTTTCAGCCCTACATACAACTGATGTTACTTGAGATCTTTCTTTAAAATATCTGGTTTGACATTGTTAGAAAAGATAATTTTCCTAATTGTACTGACAATGAAATGTGTGTGGTCCACTTAATAAAACTCAAGTGAATGTAAAGACAGCATTAAGAGAAAAGAAAAGGTGCGTGTGTGCATTTTCATTCGGCGGTTGGTCAGACATCAACACCATCTATCCCATCCAGATTTAATAGCTGAGTTGTTTATGCTTATGTTTGTGTTCATGCTTATGTTTATGGTATTTGGCAGATGTTTTTGTCCGAACAGAAAGCCTCTGAAACATCTGCAATACACATGTAATGCAATAAAAGGTTATTAAATCTAATATTACACAACTACATGGGCTTGGGCCTGCATGGGCTCCCTTAATCACACACAAGCTGCTATCATGTGCTGACTGTGCAGTTGTTAAGATGCACCGCAGGTCATGCTGTTGAGAACAGATGTCAATTAACGTAATGATAATAGAAAAGTCAGTACACTGAGAACAAGATGACATCCCCCAAGGGCTCTTGGGATTTGGATTTGTCATTTAAACATAATACAAATGTGAATAAAAACAAATCAAGACAACATATCAACTGCTGAAGGAGAGAAATGTTAGTGTTTAAATTTAACTTAAATTATTTAATTTAAATATATATCATATTCTTTATAATATGTTTTAACAATATTGACTGTAGATGATGTAGACAAAAATTTAGATTAATGGCCTTTGAGTTCTTAATTTTACTTTCAAGTTGGAAAAAGTTTACATTTTTTTAACAGAAGAGCATTTAAGTAAATTTACAGATGATTGCAAAGATGTAAATGATGAAAGAATTATTTTGAGGCTAGATGGATTATTATAGCACCACCAATAGGTGCAGTGCCTCAAGTTTGGGGGTCTGAGTAGTGAGGGGTCTCCTGGACCATATTCTTAAGTTTTTAAGTTCCTAGGCCTTACAGTTTTGGCTGCACAACCACTTTTAGCAGAGAAAAATAATAATTATAATATTAAAATAATAATAATAATATGGAGAACAAAAACAATAGGGTTCCCGCAGCTGTTGCACTTGGACCCCTAATAATAAAAAATACTCATCAAAGCCCTTATCCCAGTCTAAAAGGTCTTCACTCTGTTTTCACAATCAAAGCAGAGGACCATTTGAGGTGGGGGGTCATTACTGCACGCAACTCCTCTTCATATCAAACAGCTCTTAATCTCGTGTGATAGGAAGCCACGGCTCCAGTCAAAAGGCATCACTTCCTCAAAGACCACTGACCTGCATGCGCTGAGCTTCTGTTGCCTTTTTATGTATACACACTCCGAGAGAAGCACAACGTATAGAGTGGGAGGTAAACAGAAACAGATGTTTAGGGATGTTGCAATTGTTTCACCTATGTTCTGTTTCCCAGAACATGACAACTGTATATATATAGTTGTAATGTTGTCATTATGTTTATATGGCCATATTTGTATTTTATATTTATGATGGGTCTCAGACTGATTTGACTTGTAACATTAGTTGTGTTTTGAGGTGGAGGAAACAAATTCATCATATTTCTGCACTCATTTAGCCCTTCTGGTTTCGGAAAGTCCATTGACACAAGGCACACAACCATGTGAACTCAATACTACACTGCATCTAGTTTCTAGACAGCTTGCCAGTCTGTATATCTCCCACTTCACCAAATCTGTGAGACGCTAATGTGATGTGAACACTCGGAGGTACAGTAAGCACATCAGCCTTTTTAAAATGTAGCCTCCTCTCCCAAATGGAGGGTGTATACAGTTTTCTCAGGCCACAAGAGAGCTCTTTGCCAAGTCTGCTTTTCTGTTCCACAGACTGAAGGTCACAAAGATCTCCAAAGTCAGAGTCTGTTTGGGAGACTGCTAGCAGTGGCAGCTTTCAAGTATACTTTCAGAAAATGCTGTCATTATATGGATATGCACATTTGTGAGGATTTCAAATATGTCATGCATCCACTATTCAATAAGCAAATATACACAAATGATTATTATTATAGGCTGGTTTTGAAACCAGATTTGTGTGTTCTCAATGTACTGTATATCCATAGTGTCCAGGCATTCATATGGATGCAATACATTACTCTGTAGTAGCTGGTTTGTGCATTTCATCTATGGAAAAGTGATGCATGTTCTCCATAAGAAGATGTTCAAATGCTGATGGGCTTTTTTGAGCATATAAGAAGCTTTGTGATATGGTATAGTGTCACAGGGGGCTCAAAGTATGAGGTCCTCGCAAAGTCCTCTGATTTTAATTTCTTTGATGACTAGAACAGTGCCACTGAGATGACATTGCGAAGCCCCCCCCCCCCCCCCCCCTTTAATAAAATCCCTGGTTGTAATCTAATTTTCCTCCCATTTGCACTCTTTCCCCTGTTTTACATGTCCTTATCTTGGTGCTATATATGGCCATGCTTAACCCCTGTGGCAAGTGGCCGTGTGCCACATCCACGTGTTTCCACCCGGGAGAGCATGCATGTGCCCACTCCTAGCTGCATGAGCGCGTGGCGTGGAGCGGGTGGGGGTGGGGGGAGAGCATGCGTGTGCCCGCTCCATGCTGCATGAGCGTGTGGCGTGGCGTGGCCTGGCGTGGCGTGGAGCGGGTGGGGCTGTCCCATGTGCCAGCTGTGCTCCAGTGCTCCGAGGAGGAGCAGAGCGCCCAACACTGAACACTGAGGGATCACACAAACTCATGCCACAAGTCATCACCAAAATATGCTCTATTTTCTATATTAAGAATTATGCATCCTCATTTGACAGAGGGGAATATTAGCCATGTTTGACTGTGTTTGTCAAAAGACCACTGCATATCCATGTTACAACTTTTCTATTTAATCCTGTAATGCATGATTGCTACATCCTTCTGCCAAAGAACCTTTTGGATGTCCACATTTAACAACAGACTACATTACTACATGTGCCCAAGTGTTCAGTGGCCTGGGCCAAGCACTGCCTCTATGTGGGAGCTAACTGCATGGCAGGTAATTAAGGTAATTAACACCCCATCAACGTACCATTTAGACAAAGGGGGGGGGGGGGGGGTGTTCAAATTCAAAGGTGCTTTATTACCATGACTATTTTGGTACAGTGTTGCAAATAACAGCTGTATCACAATCACAAAAGAAAGAAAATAGAGATACAGCAATGTGGGTATTAAAATGTCAACACAGAACACAGAGTGTACTTTTATGTGCATGTGTGTGTGTGGCGGGGGGTTGTGTGTGTGTGTAGGGGGGGGGGGGTGTTGTGTGTGTGTGTGTGTGTGTGTGTGGGGGGGGGGGGGGGGGGGGTAACCTGTATGGAAGTAAATAAGTAAGTAAGTGGACTTCAAAGCGCTCCAAACAAAAACAGCATGCCAGACAGAGAGGCAAAAGACACCAGCGTACCCGTTACTGGGCAACACACATACCACACAGTACATGTAGCACAGTAACTTAAGACATAAATGAACAAATAACAAAAAATAAATTAAACATTTCTAGCACAAGAGTCCACACACACTTTTCATAAACATGTAGACAAAGGCAGCAAAAAAGCCAGGTCCATGGACGATGGTGATTCTCTTGCCGTAGGCAACACAGAGCATGATGTTCTTGAACAGTCCAACCAAGTCCTTGGGCCATCTGCAGAGTTCTGGAAAAACATATCTGAAGTCCTGAACAGTCTGATTAGAGTAGGCTGGAGTAGACGCTGAGAAGACTTGCAGATCAGCAACTCAACCATTCCGATAGCGACCATTCCATTCCTGAATTCCCGCCCACGTCTGTCCAGGGTGATGCTGGTTGAGGCAGCCCGCTGTAGCAATGTAGCAGTATCTCAGTTGCTTCTGATAGGCTAAGTTGGCGGTCTATTTGGTAAGTCGAGTGACCATGGTGCACGGCAGCTTTCACATCAGCAGTTCTTCACGTCCGGACAGCAATTGACGTTAACGTTAGCGACGGATACCTCAGCTCTTGTCAGCCAAGACTCAGCCCAATGGACGTTGACTGGCAAAAAATTTAGAATCATTAGAATCAGGCAGAAAAGCACTGAAAGCAATGCCTATAATGTTAGCCTGAAGTAGCCTTACTCAATTCTAGTCAGAATATGAGTCTGATACTGCTCCATTGGGACGTAATTATGGGGCGTGTTTCGACCGATACAGGGGGGGAATGCCTCTGCACTCAATTGGATAGACCTAACCAATCAGAGCAACGAAATAGCTTACCGTGAGGTGTAGGAAGAAAACACACAAACCATCCTTCTTCTCCACAAATGCCTTAAGATTGTTTTCTGGTCTTTTGTAAAAGTTAGTGCCGTCAATAACTCCTAGCCTACAACACTCATTAGCGAAATTTAAAAGATACGTAGTAGGGTAGGCTATTAGGAAAAAAACAGATAGCCTATATCCCCTCCGTTTTTAAAAATAATTCTGTTGAACACTGATATGCTACAAACATGTTAAACAGCTGGGAAAGGCTGTTGCAAATCCCTCAAACAGGTGGTCAATCAGAGATTTCAAACGAACGAGGGAACATGTCGCAATGCAACAGTGCTGTTTTCCCTTGATGAAAGTGAAACCACGAGTTTTCAGAAATAATCGTTTTCAGTGATAAAACCTCATTAAATAATATGCATTTTCCATATGGGGTCTTAAAAGCCATGTATCCTTCTAGCCACAGCGTTTTTGTTTCAAACATAAGCCTAATCTAAGCGTGCTCAGAAGATGTGATGCTGTTGCTCACCTGTCCATCATCGTAAAGCCCGATTTGATTGGTCCACCTTATCTAGGGCGAGCATACTTGCTCCACAATGGAGCAATGCCAGACCGAACTTCCCGACCTCAAATGTTGTGGGCGGGACTAAGTTCGGAATGGCACCCAGGCTAATATAATGTTATTAATCCAGACAAATACAAAAACAGAACAAAACATCACATTAAATTACGAAAATTATAAAACAAATCAAACAAAAACAAGATGCCAGAAGAAGTTGCATGACTCGCCAGCGTACCCGTTGCCTGAAGAGTGTGTGTGGGTGTGCGCTACTGTGTAAGTGTGTGATTCTGTGTGTGTGTGTGTGTGTGTGTGTTAGCTTGTGAGTGTGTGTTTGTGTGCAGTTTATGGATGTGTGTGTGATCGTGTGTGTGTGTGTGTGGGGGGGGGGGGGGGGGGGGGCGGGGTATGGTGTGTGTGTGTGTGTGGGGGGGGTGGGGTATGTGTGTGTGTGTGTGTGTGGGGTGGGGTACATTTCAAAATACACATCTCAATTTCTCAACATCCCCTACCAGCAACCCATTACTCAACACCACCATCTACAGACCGATGGGTGTACAGTCATTAAATATATACATACCCCCAATGGATGGAATTCTTCAAAACTGAAATGCCCACAAGTTTCATGTGCCTCAGTGTTTCGGTGTCCCAGGAATCACAAAAATTCAGGAAGTTCATGACAGAAAAAAATCTATAAAAAAAACTCCTACATGACTGCTATGGGGGTCAGAACAATACCCATGCTAAAGTTGACTAAAAAGAGGAATATAAAATCGTTTGGAAATTGATCTTAATGCCTTAACTAAAAAAATGAGGAAAAATCCAACCTTTATGGACACCAATTTTCTTTATGAATGAATAATGTATCGTAAATAAATAAATCAGAGAGATCGGCATGGTTTTATTTCAGTTAGCCTATAGCTGGTTTAATTTGCATTGAGAGATAATCTTATGGAAAGTACCCCATGCCAATCCTGAGATATGGTGAAGGGTATGTGATGATGTGGGGCTATTTTAATTCCAAAGGCCAAGGGAACTTTAACAGGATGCATAGTATCCTGGATCCATTAAATAAAATAAATATTTGCCTGGCTCTATGGGAATTTAACATAGGGGTGCGAATACTTTCTATTTTTTTTTCTTAAGACATTAAGATCAATTTCCAAAAGATGATTTTATATTCCTCTTTTTAGTCAACTTTAGCAGGGGTTCAAAAACGTATGAGCCTCACTGTATGTGCCAAACACAAATCTTTGAATCCTTGAATAAAATGCAATGCCATTTATGTCACTCAGGCAATAATGACCAATAATGACCCACACCTGAAGCACATGTTTGCCTGAAAGATTGAGAGACTGCACCACCTACACCCTTCATTCATCCTATTTCCAGATTAAGACTGACTAATAACACAGTTCTCATGGAATATTGTCAGTGTTTGAGCCTGTCCGTTTCACATTCACTATGTAGATTCTCAAGTGTCTGGCTATCTGTGCGTCTCCCTCTCCGTATTGTCTTGGCATTGCCTTCATACCTGGCTTTGCCTGCTGGCAGCAGATGCCATCCATCAGCACAGGGTTCCCATTAGGCAAGCCATCGCCAGTCCTCCAAGGCCCCATCACAGACGTGAATGAGTGCATACACCCATCCCCATCACCCTCTCTGGGAAAGAATGGACAAAGGAGCTTCATGCTAGGAGAAAAATATAATATCAGAGCAAGGTCATACTAAGACTCCCCGTGGATCACTTCACTTTCATTGCAGAAATCTCTTGAAGATAGCAGTGTGGCCATCTTAAATACCTCAGTAGCAAGAGGTTGGATTGTACGGTTAAACAGCGTTGTTGTGGTTCTCTAATCACAGCCGTAGTAGAGATAAGACATCATTTGGTCTCCATTTATCTAAAACCTATGATGACAACAATAAGGAAGTCATCCATATCTACATCTCAGCCTAATGATGAGTGTTCAGATTATAGAGGATGGCTGGGATGTTAGTGTTACATCAGATCCATTTAAAGGTAATTTAATTCATCTGCTTTGTCAACTGAATATCATAAGAAGTATTTTTAGATCCCAGCTGCTCACTCTTGAAACCTCCAGGGTCATTTTGAAAGAAGAGATCTATAAAGCAAAATTTGGCTGGAAAAAAATACAGCTGTCAACTTAGAGAGAATATGAAATATATTGGATACACATGAGTAAACAAAGATTTTTGATTAATTCAAATATGAGAAAAAAAGCAGAATTTTTAAAAGTACCTTCAAAAAAACAAAATCAATCTGTTTTACCTACCTTGAGTTGCTGCATTCAGCAGTTAAAGCAGCGAGGCAGCTATAGCGCTACACTCTGGGGGCGTATTCGTGTGAAAAATCCCCAGATTTCTTCTTTAATATGTTTTTATGCAGTTGACGATACACCAATATGACAGTGGTACAGGATTAGATAGAGCTACCAGTAAAAATAACCTCCTTGCATAGAAATTGAACACGTGATATGCTCATTTTTAAGGTCACCTTCAATACACTCAACCGTGATTGACAGCAGTACCACTGAGTAAGGGATTATTGCTGAATGCTGTTTGCATACTTGAACATGAGAGCATGGCTATGTGTGGACACATGTAAAGAAAGACCAAATGGCTTGGGCAGTTAAGTTCCTCCATGAATGCTGAGTCTTACATTTGGAGCACAATAACCTGAAGACCAGGACAGCACTTTGCATTCCGTTGCTGGATGAGGAGATTGGTGGATTATTAGGTGAGGCAACACAGAAATAAATTTGATGAGCTCGGGCTTGATAACGCCCAAGCCCACACCTCCTCCAGGTCAAGTATTACTTTATAAATGTTATCTGATTGCTGGGAAGTTTCCAGTGCTTAAATTCAGCAGAGAAATTAATCTCTGACTAAAATATTGATGCTGCGCAAGTGAGGTGAAGCAATCAGGTAATAAGTGGGTGGGCTCCAAAAGCCCTCTAGATAAGCAGAGTCAATCAGGCAGCTTCACCCAGGGCAACAGGAAGGTGAGTGAGGAGAAGTGGTGGTATGTAAAGGGTAAATAAGGTACTTATTTCATCTTCATTGCTTTTGAAAGTCATATTGTACATATGCATAACTGCATGAGTCTGCAAAATTAAATTCATCCCATCAAATAAAACAGATGTGACCTTTTGCATTAAGTGCCGCTGCCTCAAATGAGAAAATACACATGCACGTGCACACACGCACAGACACACACACACACACACACACACGCACGCACAAACACACAATGTTATACAATTTTATTCAGGGCTGTCACAAAGAAGCCATTTATAGCCTGTATAATTCATAGTACAAGCAACAGGGGGAAAATAACACAGCACAATGAAAGATTCATGATTTTTTTTACAATGCTAACGTATAAAGTGCTTGCACACACAAATACAGCTACATATGCAAAATGGCAACTGACACACGCTTTCATGTGGAAAAACAGTGCTAATTCAGCCCTGATAAAGGGAGCACTGTTTGCAATATTCATCTACCCCTGCAATAAAAAGAGGACAACCCCAGAACTGTTGTGTGCTAAGAATAGCATTTTCTCCCTGTCTGGCAAATACAGGGGAACTCTCTACTTGAACTGACCCAGATAAAAAAAAAAAATAGTCATAGATAGCCTAGAAATCTAGACGCACCCTAGCGGCAGCAAATTATATTTGTTTCCAGGGCTAGTCTAGCAACTCTCCGTTGGCTTGTGAGCTCGAAAAATGAAATTTCTATCAGGCCAATCAAATCGTGTATAGAGTCGTTAGGCGGGCTTAACATAATGATTGATGGCAGAGTTGCAGAGCTCCTACTTGAAAACAAAGAAGATGGATGTTGCTGTTGGCCAACAATGTGACACGAGTTAAGCTTGTTTTAAGTTGGCAAAAGTTTGAGCCAACTAGCTCCGCTGGTTGGAAAACGCATGGGACTCAGCGCTGTCCTATTGTGTGCAGAGGGAATTTGAAAGACAACCGATTATCCCGCCCCTCGGACTGAGCACTGCGAACGGTGAGTGCCCAGACCCTACATTTTAATGTGGGTCTGGCTCGTCAGGCTACGTCATAGAGGACAGAGGGGCACAAACAACAGTCAAGGGAATAATACAACTTGATTAGACCTGATACAAATCAAGAACTTGCAAAATGATAAAATGATTTAAGGGTATTTGAATGGCAAAACATCAAAACTGTTTCACCACAAATATCATCTTATAATGTTTCTTTTTCATAATCCCCAAGTACTGTGGAATGGAATCATCACTACAGAATGCAGTACTGTCATTATGCAGTTGCACTGTGTGCTGTGTAAACCACAGTTCAGTTAATTGCAGCAGCACACTGTTCTTCTCTAGAAAGTGGACTCTGATAAGCAGGTTGAGAGACTGATCCCATTTTCCGACTTAGATGGGCAATCTGGCAAATTTTGGCAAATGCCAGATGGGCCACTCCACCTAGTGGACTGTAGGGCCACCAGCAATATGAGGCTGGTTGTGGCCCACTTGATGTCTGAACAGTTCACCCTGTCCCACATAGGGTACAACTGGTTAACAGGTGAGAGAAGCTATAGCCATGTTTGGGTTCAGGGAGCACCAAAGCCCTGTGCATGTGCCTCATTTTATTTCCATTCTGCCCTTGCCCATGCCCATGCAGATAATGTCCATGCTCTCTGGGTCAGATTGTGTCCTGCCACAGCTTCACTGCACTCCTAGCCACATCCATAGTATGGCCGAACCCTCTGGTCATAAAATCAGGCATACTTGACATTGTAAATTGCCTCAAATCAATCCTACCCTACATATTATAGCTACATGGTGTCCCTGTAGTAGAACCACACCCATACACTATTGATTGAATCCCACAGAATGTTACGCAATACTGATGTCCCTGAATCTATTTTGAAGCACTAAACGTTATTTCTTAACACTTTGACAGTGAATCCTAATGTCAGTAAAACATTACATGGTGATAATAAGACTACAGTATAATTCAGGCTGTAGCACAGATGGGAAAGCAGTAATGGACACATGATAATAAAAAACATAATTATAAAACGTTTGATGACTGAGAATAACAGTATGTAAAGTAGCCTTGGTAGATGATCATCTTTGCCCCTGTGGTTAAATAAAACCTGGAGTGCAATGGGAGAGAGCTGTAGTTCCAGAACATTCTATTTTGGGTGTTTTTGTTGTGTGCGTCACTAGAAGGAGAAAAGGGCGGAGGGGAGGGAAGGAGGATTTGTGAGGTAGAGATATACTGCCTCTGCTCTGGGTATTAGCTCAAGCCTGCTACAATGCCACTGATGCTGCACCCACACAGGCACATGGAACACAATGACTACCTGCAGAAAAATGAGAGAACTGTCTGAAATGTGCCACAAGCGAATGTGGAGGAATTGCACAATGTGCACAAAATCCAGACTGGTAGAGCAGTTTTAAAATAAGAAACAGTTTGATGTTGATCTAAATTAGACCTAAGGTAAGGGTTACATTTAGAATGGGTTAGAGGGAAAGGGGTTAGTTAGGGGGTAAGGGGTTAGTAAATGTGGCAAACATAACCAATTGAATACTGCATTATGCAGTTGCAGGATATACAGGAACATCCTTTTGAGTCAAAGAGACTCAACAATAGAGACTAGACACAGAGAGACAGCACAAAAGAGAGGGAGAAGGAGAGGGTTAAGAGCTTGGAGCAACAACTTGGCTATGGCATAATAAAATAAGTGCTCTTGGATACAAACCAGCATGCAAATTCTACTGTGTGACTTAAAGCCCCCCATGATAAAAATCAGTTGAAAGGGGTTAGTGCCAAAGACTTTCCTCAAAGACATTATTAACCTTGTTTCTTTGGCAGATGCTGATCATAGACATCTTGCATTGTTGCCCTAGGCTCATAGAACACAAATGGCATGGAAGAGAGGAAGTGTGTGTATGTGTGTGTGTGTGAGAGAGAGCAAGAGAGAGAGAAAGAAAGAGAGAGAGAGAGGGAGGTGAAACATAGTGAAGGTGCAAGGCTGTGGAGAATGTGAAATAATGAGTCCTGGTTCATAAATACAGATGGGTGATAATTTAGGGCCAGCCAGAGAGCGAGTGGATATTTTCTATTAGAGAAGATAAGGTACATTGACAATACAAGAATGGCGGCTTATTAAAAGTAACACAATACCTAATCTCTATGTGACAGATAAAGGGCCCTCTGTTGACACAATTATTAACATGACAATGGCATATTGGCTCTTCTGTACATCCACCCTATTTCCTTAGTAGAAAAAGAGATAGTTCTAGATTTGACATGTTTCTCATCAGTTATACCATATTGAGTACTAACTTCCAGTAAGTCGCAATCTAACTTTCAGTAGCAATGCAATGATTCCAAATTGGACTGTATTTAAATCACCATCAGACCTTGTGTGCTCCATTCTCAGTTTCCGTGCCCCTTACACTGCTCTCTCCCTCAGTTTGGACTCAGTGGCCCCTCCCTCCCATTACCTGATTGGTCCCTTTCTCAGACCCCGCCCCCTGGGTCACTCCTGAGCTCTGCCTCAGAAAGGCAGCTGGGCGCCGGCTAGAGAGGCGCTACAGGACATCTGGCCTCACTGTACACCTGGAGGCTTTCAAAGACCACATCAGGGCCTATAAGGAGGCTCTCTCTAAGGCTAAGACACTCTGCTACTCCACGCTCATTAATAACCAACACAATCACCCCAAAATGCTTTTCTCAACCATCAACAGACTCCTGCACCCCCCTGACAACCCCCAACCCTCTGATGCAGTGGGCCTGTGCTCCAGCTTTTCTGGATTTCTTTGACAGCAAAGTGTAAGCCATCCACAAGCAGCTGCAATGTCCTACTCCACCCTCTTCTACTCGCCACCATCTAGGTGCCGACACCCTCACTGCACACCAGCCGTGGCTCAACGCCCCCACCTCTATTGCCCCCACCTCTATTGCCCACCCATCACACTGCTGCCTCTCTACCTTCACCAAGCTGGACATCGACCATGTGCTTGCCTTGGTGTCCAAAGCAAAGACCTCGTCCAGAAAACTGCATCAATGCCTAACACCCTGGTGAAGACTTGTCTCCCTATCCTTTGTCCCACAATGGACTAGAGTTCTCAACGGGTTGGCCCGACAAACCCGACAGGACCTGCAGGTTCGGGTTGAAAATATAAGCAAATGACTCGGACCTCGGGCTTAATCTTTTCCGCTCAGTGAAACTGCTGTTCACCATAAAGAAAGTCTGGCTGCTGCGTGCAACGTGCATCATGGAGAGGGGCAGGGGCAGACCTGACACCGTTGCGTGCACACCTTTAGCCTGGAGAAGAAGATGGAGTTGGTGAAAAGTAAACTTCCCGCAGGTGAATTCACCGTGGCTACAGGAGTGGAAAAATCAGAGGTGGAAAGTGTTTGGAGTGGTGCTGGATTCTGATGGAAATTCTACAGGTTAGCCTATGTGCAATGCTCAAAATGCAAGGTGCTGATGAAATATGTGACTGCAAGGCGAAACCAGTTGCTTTGGTAAAATTTACAAAATTAAAGGAAAATTCCGGTATTTAGCACTTTGTCCCTTTTCTGGTTTGTTTTGGATGAACTAGAGTTCTACCAGAAAGACTCAGTAGACAGAATAGAATCAGTTAACAATTTAATTAGTAAAGGAACGGCTTGGATACAAGCATGATGGAGTCCTGAATAGGTAACAGTCTTTGGCGTAGGCCCCGTCTCGGATCCGTCCAGCGATGAGCGGATCTCATCTCCTGCCGATGGATGAAGGCAGGGGCGGGGAGCCTACCCCCAAAAGGATGAGTGATGCCCGGGCGGAGACTCAGTAACTTGGTTCTGAGAGGAACAAAGACATAGTATACATACAAGATAATTTAAACAGCATGTCTGGGCAGGGGTGATGAGGTTGTGCCAGGACGCCGACAGAATTTTAAAGTGGCTAGGTGTTAACCATTTAACCTAGGGTTGCAATGGGGCCCCGCAGCATGCTTTCGCTATAGTGGGATTTAGAAGCTTGACGAGCTGGGCAACCAGCGTCTAGGGCAACCTAGACCAATGCGGCGGCCGGGCAACCGGCGTCCAGGGCAACCTGGACCATAAACACTTCATGATCTGGGCGCCCAGTGACTAGCAAGCTAGTGCATCGTGACGAGCCAGGCAACCGGCATCCAGAGCAACCTGGACTTTAGTGCTTATGCGAGCTGGGCAACCAGCATCTAGGGCAACCTAGACCACGAGACGTGCCGGACAACCGGCGTCCAAGGCAACCTGGATTTGATCAGATTGCAGGGCTTTCCCGAAAAGTAGGCAAAGCTAAGATTGGCTCCATGTAAGCATGGGAGGAGTAAAGGCTACACTACGAGTCTTCCTAGTAGAACTTTCGCTGAAGCTATCATTGGTGGACACCGAAATTTTGACGATTGGTCCTGTCGACTTTTCTGACTCGTTTTGAATTGCCTTTGACTAGTCAGAGTGGCTGCCTACAGGCATGCTCAAACATGTCCTAAAACAACCCTTAACGTTCATTTTCAAAACTGTGCAACTCACCGAGTGGTTAGTGGTGTTCGTTGATTATTAAAATATATCGGCGCAATAGAGTGGTTAAGTCCCGCCCCTTCCGTTTGCCTCCATGGGACCTTTCTTTCAAAAAAATTAGAACGGCAGTCTATGGCGAAAAATAAATTATTTTCTGGTCCCGGTTGACTTGTGCCTTGAATTACCCATATGATGTTTGTCAATTTTAAAGACAATTTTTCATGTAAAGACATTTGCAGTTTGTTTCGTAACTATTGAATTACAACATTGTGAAAGATTGTAATTCCAACGACTACAAACCCATCAGTTGCGCTACTGACGTTAGCTCATTCACAGCCACACTAGATTGTACAAGCATACCAGCAACAGGTCTTAATTGGGCTTTCCTTGCCGAAGAAAATACCATGAGTCAGAGGATTAAACACATCAGGTAAGTTGTATTCGTCCATAGACTGTACATTACATACTGTTAAGTGACATAGCAGGCAGCAAGATGCAACCGTTAACTAGCATAACAGCTCTTATCGTTTCATTACGTTGGTGACGTACATCGTTCGAGACGAGAGATGTAGTCCACTGAGTGGATTCGCACAAAACCAACATAACTTTTGAAGTCTATCGAACAACAGTACTTTCTTGACGTGAAAAATTATCTTTTAAATTCACACACATCATATGTGAAATTTGTGGCACAATTCAAACTGGACCAAAAAATAATTGTTCTCTCTCCATTAACTCCCGTTCATAATTTTTTGAAAGATAGGTCCCATGGACCGGAAGTAGAAGGGGCGGGACTTCACCACTCTATGTATGATTTCCAGCCGTCTTATTTGTTATTGTGGAACTATTTTTTCAGACACCTCACAACCGCGTATAAACTTCCGCTCAATATTTGGGTATTGCTTCTGTATACTCAGTATATAGTATTACTTGTGTCGGTATGCGTGATTAGTGCCATGTTCCATGTTCACCGGTGTCTTCCTGCTTTTGTCCAATGGTTTATGTTCCCTGATTAGTTTGCTGTGTATTTAAGTGTGTTTTTGTCATGTTGCTCTGTCTGTCGTGATCCTTGTGTAAGTAAAGATCCTTTTGAGTTTAATCTAGTGTTTGTTATCCTGCATTTGGGTCCTCAGTAAGCATTGTCACATTGTTGTGCCTGTCATGCAAATAAGCTCAATCACGTTATCAACAGTATTTATTTCCTGGTTTTAGAACGGATAGCATTCAAACCAAAGCGAACCACACTGGAGTTCTAGCGGACTCTACTCCAGACCACCGTTTTCAGGCGGACTCTGGTCCAGTCTTGGGTTTGCACCCGAGTTCGGTAAACTGCGTTCACATGATCAAAATTAACCAAACCAATGGTCCAAACAAACTCAGAACTGTACCAAAGGCTCCAGTGTAAATGTGCCCTGAGAATGTGTTAGAAATTGTGCATGTGTCTGACAGTATTTCTGAGGGTGTTTTCCTACAGGTGGATTGTTTGGTCCACATAAGGCAAGAAAAACACAAAGATACAAGTAGATATGTTTTCTCTTTTTTCTAGGTAAATTGGTTAATTTAATTAGTTAATTTAGAATTTGTTTATTCTACCACCACTCTCTCCTTACTGGTCAGAAACCTCAGTATAACATCCAACTAGAAAATGGAATTCAAATGTAAAACTACCTGGCTCATTCATCCTTGTCTCATGAAATAATGTTATGGGTGTTATTTCATTTCTGACTGTTTGCATTATCACAAGACCAAAAGCAGTATTCTGACATGACATTTGTACTGTAAACAATTCACTATTATACCACAGATGATAATTTCACCTATAGGCAAAATAAAGCTCCATTTACTTAGGTCTTAGGTGTAACTCACAGCCAAGTGCTTACTGCACAAAATAATGAAAGCATTTGAGACTGTTACGAAAGAGCTCTGTGTCACCAGTGCTCATATATAATGTATACTCAGGACTAGAAAAGCTCGGTGGAGTGTCCCTGACTAATGCAGTTCATATTCATTCCCAAACTACACCTGCTAATGGAACTCCTTGCTTCATGACACCACAGCACACATACTGTAAACATACAGTGCATTCACATATCTTTCTTTGTAATTACGTGTTTGTGTGTGTGTGTGTGTGTGTGTGTGTGTGTGGAAGGGGTAGATGGATAGGTCCATCTAAACCAGTCTAGTTTTGTTATATCACCTCCAGTGACAGGGGTTTCTCCAATGACATCAGTCACATCAGTCAAAGATGGGCAGTAAGGATGATCATTCTCCTTAGCAGTTTGGTGGAACCTTGCAGTCAGGGAACCTGGCACAGTAAAACATCCTTTTGTTCAGGTAGCATGAGTAAAACAGAACAGTAAAAGGAGGAGAGGAGTGTGTGCTGCTCTTGGCCATAGTAATTAAACAGCTGGCCCTTATCATCTCTTCATTCCGCAGGTTCACTCTCAATGCCAGGCTCATCATTAAAACATGATCACTGAAATGAGGTGAAATGCTATTAATCCTCAGCATATTTCCACATACTAATTACAGTGGGTCATTAGGTTGGAGATTGGCAAAGCCCCACTCACTAGCCAGCTTTCCATGGATCTCATTTGCATATTCTATGCGCAATCATGAAGATCTGATATTTGAATGGATTCAGTGTTGATTCAGGACAGAGCTGCATGGCAGTTGGTCGCTCGCATGCAGTTAGGATACGCGGTTACATGCATTTTTTTTTTAATTTCACACACATTATCAAAATATTTAGCTATAAAAGATGTCCAGCCATTAGAGAAAAGGCCACTAGGGGGCAAATTTCCCCCATGTGCGTAAGTAAAAAAAAAAAAAAGGCGCAACTTTCAGCCTGTACACATTCTGCCTTCTGTCATTTATGTTTTGGGAGTTACTCCAAAATCTGGGCGTTTCTTTTGAATACAACTATTGTGCACATTCTGCCACTGACTAAGCACTTTAAGCACTTTTCCAGCTAAGCACTTTTGAGGGCTGTAGGCCTATTAAAGGGGTGGTTCAGTATTTTGGACATAGGACCTCATTTCCAAGTTAGCAAGTGTGATATTTATCAGTGGAGACCGTTTTCAACACGTTTCATCCAGTCCTTCTAGTTGCAGAGTTCGTGGTGCTAGGCTAGCGCAAGTCAACTGTATGTGTTAGCCTGCCACTAAAAACAGTCTTACCCACTCCACAGTACACCCAAGGCAAATAAATTATAATGCCAGACTAACATTGACTTGCACTAGCCTCGCACCTACGAACTCTGCAAATGGATGAAACGTGTTGAAAACGGTCTCACACTTAGTTCTAAAACATGTAAGTTACACAGAATGGTAAAAATGAACATAACAGTATCAAATTTGGTGCTATGCTGAAATGGCTTTATGTTTTTTTTACCATTAACGTGTCACAAGGTGACAAGGTGGTGGAGCTTACGGACTGTGCACCTTCAGTTTTAACTTGACGTGAAGTCATCATTCCATAGCCTACATCATTCGATTCTTTCCATTTCCAACTTGACCGAAGTCATCCATACACTTGCGCAGACGCCTGCATATCGAGCAGCAATTATCGTTTATACAGTATTCTCCTGTTTCTGATTCGTTTCTAATGGTGGCTGGTTTTGTTATGCCAGTCTCTATACTGTATTAGGCCTGTCGCACTAACATCACATGTGATGAAGACAATGGAGTGACTGGTCTTAGGTATGCTCAGACCCCAGGTACGCCATGCACTAGACCCGTTACAGTTTGCATACCAGGAGAAAGTGGGCGTGGACGATGCCATCACTTATCTTCTACACAGGACACATTCTCACCTAGACAAGGGGAAAAGTGCTGTGAGAATCATGTTCTTTGATTTCTCAAGTGCTTTTAACACCGTCCAACCCCTCAGACTGGGAGACAAGCTCTTGCAGATGGGTGTGGATGCTCACCTGGTAACCTGGATTACAGATTACCTGACCGAGCGACCACAGTTCGTCAGACTGAAGCACTGTCTCTCTGACACTGTGATCAGCAGCACCGGAGCGCCACAGGGAACTGTGCTCTCTCCAGTCCTGTTCACCTTGTAGACATCTGACTTCTGCTACAACACGAGTCATGCCACATGCAGAAGTTTTCTGACGATACTGCAATTGTGGGGTGTATCAGGAACGAGCAGGAGGAGGAGTACAGGAGCCTGGTGGAGGACTTTGTGAAATGGTGCAAACTCAATCACCTTCAACTCAACACTTCAAAGACCAACGAGATGGTGGTGGATTTTCGCAGGTCTAAGCCCACTCTGCTACCAGTCTCCATTGATGGGGTCAATGTGGAGGTGGTAAGCACCTACAAGTATCTGGGTCTCCACCTGGACAATAAACTGGACTGGTCAGCCAACACTGACGCACTCTACAAGAAAGGGCAGAGCAGGCTGTACTTCCTGAGGAGGCTGCGGTCCTTCAATGTGTGCAGCAAGCTCCTCAGGATGTGGAGTGTCATCCACTCCACAGCACTATTGTAAAGCAGAAGAGCCTGATCAGCTGGAGACTTCGCTCACTGCCTTGCACAACAGACAGACTGAGGAAGTAATTTGTCCCCAGGGCCATTGAACTGTTCAATGCTTCACTTAAGGGAAGAGGAGAGATAGACTTCTCTGCATAGTCTGTCTGCCTCTTCACCCCCTCCATGTTTGGATACTGCCTGTCCACTAGCCACTTTTTACCACTGTCTTACTGCCTCACTGTTTGCGTGCTATATTAGCACATATGCTAATATGTGCTAATAAAACACACCACATTTTTGGTGTGGCCAAAAATGTCATGTTCCCTGGTGTTTCAGTAACCCGGAATCATTGCACAAATTTGACAGTAAAAGAAAGAAACATATTTCTTTTTATGTTCATTCAAATCTCCATGCTACATATCACAGTTTCGGCAGTTTCCTTCAAAATTCACAGAGTTTGTAGAAAACCTGTAATCTCTCATAAAAGTGTTTCTATTTCATGTCACATCCATAACGCTGATAAAATGCCTTGTATTCTTAGGATGTAAATGATTATATAAAACTTGAGGATTTGTCAGTATTCAGAGGACAGAGGTTACATTCAAAGTTATGCAAATTAATTCACGGATACTAATTTTGCCCCCACTCTAAGGCATTTTGTTTACCAATATGAGTCCAACTGTCACATCCATAACGCTGGAACTGCCCTATATTCTTTATCTTCTACTGTCCTTATTGCTTAGTTGTGTTTTTTATATTATATACTTTTAATTACTTTTTTCTGCTGTTAGTGAATGTGTGTGTGATGTCTGTATGCTACTGAGACCTTGAATTTCCCCTTGGGGATCAATAAAGTATCTATCTATCTATCTATCTATCTATCTATCTCTATTAGAAAGTGCTGGTGTCAGTCTACAGCTTTGTTAGTGTAACGGAGTGTAACGAACTGTAAATCCTCACACCCCTAACCTTAAGAACGCTTCTAACCGCTGAGTTGGGAGCCTGGGCTTTTAGCTCAGTGGTTAGAGCGCTCGACTCCCATGCTGGTGTGTCAAGGTGGCGGGTTCAAGGGGCGTGAGCGGCGGACGAATTACGACCTCGGTTACAGTGGTGCCGTGACCCGGATGGGAGTGAGGATTTAGGGAGGTGGGTGTAACGGAGGCGAACTGAGCTAGCGCTTAGTTGCCCGTGTAAATCCTCACAGCCCTAACCTTAAGAACACTTCTAACCGCTGAGTTGGGAGCCTGGGCTTTTAGCTCAGTGGTTAGAGCGCTCAACTCCCATGCCGGTGTGTGTTGAGGTGTGCGGGTTTGAGGGCCGTGAGCGGCGGACGAATTACAACCTCGGTTACATTAGCATTGATACATTGATATTATGAGAAACAAAAAATGGGTGCAAAATAGGGGTGGGCGATATATATCGTCTGCGATAATATCGTGATCGTTGTTTTAACGATGTGCAAATTTACATTATTGAGTATTTAAATTACTTATGGGAAAAAAACACTCGAAATCACGCATTGAAACCCCATACATTCACTAAATCCAGGAGGTGTATGTAAGAGAAGCCCTATTGCAGCAGAGCAAGTGTCACATGATCGCTAGTGGGTCCACGTTTTCACATGCAGGCCTAATGTTTATTTTGTGTAGCGAGATCAAGACATATCCTACTTGGGATTTTGTGCAGCTACTTCTGTTCACGTAGCATTGATGAAACAGTCACATTTCCTACATGGTATTATATGTAGAGAAAACATTTGCCTTTGAGTATTTTAATAGTCAGTTGTAAACAAAGAACTCTTTTCATGTAACACTTTTGTAAATGGACTAAAGTTCGCTCTAAATATCTATGTGTATCGATTATGCTAACCGTTAGCATCTCTATGGGATTTCTCATATACATTAGCCATAAGTTAACGCATTAGTTTCTATTCTGTAACGCTGGAATGCTAGCCTACATGATTTCTCTTAAACAAAACATCGAAGGAAATAATTGAGATGTACTCTGTTGGTCTGCTTAGTTTTACAGTGAATCCTAAGTAAAGGTTTTTGAAAGGAACTTCAGCTTCAGACTTTCTCTTGGGAAACTGTTAGGCCTAGTCATCTTCTCTAATGTAGCTGGCTAGACCATGTCATTGCCACACACACAAGTGGGGGCAAAATTGGAAATGTGACAGAGTGACAATGCATTGGTTGATTTGGTTAAAAAGTCACAGGATAGGTTATTGGTTATTATTTTATTGATGCTATTCATAAACTAGATGTACCGCATAGCGGTACAAAATATGACCGCCGCTCAGTCCTGTACATCCATTCCGCGAAAATAAATCACACTTCAATTTGTCTCCATATTTTACTCCATCCCCCACTCTTGAAACTTTTGTGTATGCTTGTTTGGCATGCCTGAGTGTGTGTGTGCGGCTGCACAGAAAGTACCCTACTGGTGCTGAAAAGGTGAATAGATTGTAGAATAGCCAAAGAAGATGTAGAATTGTTATAAAACCTTTAAAATCTCTAAACAATCTCAAGTAGGGCAGTTCATCACAGTTCATCCATTGCAACTGGATTGATGAAAGGTCACTTACACCTGTAGGCTACATTGTATTTGGGAAAAGCAAAAGGTATCAGCATAATGTTATTTATTTATTTATTTATTTATTTTTGATGTATTTTTAAACAAAAACATCTCTGTCAGTTCCATGCCGTTTTCAACAGCTATCAAAAACAAAGGTCATTTTTGGATGGATGGATTTTTTGTGAATGTTTCTTCTTCTACATAAGATTTTAGTCATCTTTAGTTCATGTAATACTTTATTGTCAATGCACAAATTAAGTAACAGTAGTCTGAAACGTTATTGTTAATGCACAAATTAAGTAACAGTAGCCTAGTCTGAAACGAAATGCTGTTTTACATCTAACCAGTGGTGCAAATAACTGACATGTCCAAATGGGCCTTGATGAAATGCGTCGCTAGACTGTTCATACACATTTTAACGGGCCAAAGTTGAAGAGCTTTTGTCCGTTATTGTTAGTGCAAATATAGGCTGATTCATGTTCCCTTGCATTGTTTAACTGAGGTCCATGGCTAGTCTGGCTTTCATCAGACCAAGCTCAATCTTTTAAGAAATCAAAAAATAAATAGCGGGCAGATCAGGCTGGGTTCACCCAGCCTAGTCCATAGGCACCCGATATTGTTTAATTTTCCGATTGAGATATACACGCTCTGGCTATTCTAAATGCAAAAATGCATCAGGGAGTTATGACAAAACGGTAACTAACAAACTAGATCCTAATAGAAAGCTTCCCTAAACTACAGGTAGGATTATAAGGTAGGCCTATTTACAACATAAATTGTCAATAGGCTATGCTGGCGACACAAATAAAATCTCCTTTGGAAACCAATGGCTTACGCCTTACAGTATCAAGCGGACTTAAACTGTCATATCGTGGCGAAAAGTTGTAATAACATTCACGCAGCTCCATGAGTCAAGGAAAGCGCGAATGAAGTAGCCACTTCTAAATGGGACCCACTACACAGTAGCTTAAGGTGTTTTGCTAAAGCAGCCATAATGAAATAAGGGTGTCATTGTTTGGATACTTCACACACACGTGCTTTTTAATTTCACAGACTACAACTACCAAGCTGTAATCAAAGCACATCGATTCCCCTCTCACACCCTGCACGCACTTAAAACAAAATAAACAGGCGTCTCAGTCTCACACATGTATAGGCAAAACTGTATCAGACCGGTGTAACGTTGGTAAATCTTCCATTGCACAGAATGATTTTGTAGCACGTGCAATAAATGACAGTCGAAAGATACAAACAGTGCTGCTATACATTTGCTTGGTATAACCGCATGTATAGTTTTCTACAAATGCAATAAATCAAATGCCTCCATCACTCAACCAACGCTAACGGTAACATTACCTAGGTCCTTATTGATATTACAAGATTAACGTACCTGCAGTAAAAACCAAGCATGTCCGATAAACATCCTCAGATTTATTTCGGTTTCAAGAAGAAATGGGAATTACACTTCATGTGAACATCGTCCTATCCTTATTAGATGTTCACTGCGGTAAATTACAGTCCTTGTATGAAGAGTCCATTGTTTTTTCCAACCCACTTTTAACTTCCAACAAAATTACGTCTCACTGCAACGATGCGCCATCTAGTGGACAAACGACTACTTCTCGCCAATACTGAAAATGCAGCCATGATGATGATGATGAATATTTATTTTGGCTTTCTTTTAATCCTACTGATTTTCATTTTTTACCGGGGGGGGCAAATCACAAATGAGTGATTATGAGCCAGGTTGATGTGGACCCTTGAGACCAACATACCATAAAAGATTCACAGAGAACTGTGTCTGCCCTACCCTCCTTTCGGGGGGTCCAGTCCAGCGGGGGGGCTACAGATCAAAACGAAGAATGACGGTTCCATGCTATCCATGTGGGGGTACATGCCCACCAAGTTTCGTGTACCCCGGTCTTTCAGTGTCCCGGGAATCCTTGTTGGTGTATGTCACTAAATGTACACATAAATTATTTTATTGTAAGGCCCCCCATGAACGAAAGTACACAAAACTTGGCATGCATTCAGAGGGTGTCATAATGATCCTACACTTTTAATTTCGTGCAGTTTTGACCTTGTCAGCCAGAGATATTGAGATGAAAACACCAAATTTTTTGCTTTTTAATTTTTAACTAGGTGGCGCTATACATGAAATAAGTGGTAATGGGATGGGTTGACATGCCCCCTTAAGACCAACATACATAAAAAAGGTGGACCTCCTAGGCCCTACGGTTCTCGAGATATTCACAGAAAACTGTCTCCGGCCACCTACAGGCCAGTTGGTGTATAGTAACATAAATTAATTTATTGTGTGGCCCCCCATGAACGGAATTCCACGAAACTTGGCGTGCATACAGAGGGTGTCATAATGATCCTACACTTCCAATTTCGTGCAGTTTTGACTATGTTAGGTCACAGATACCTTCAATTACAACACCTCATTTTTACTTTTTTGTGTTTAACTAGGTGGCGCTATACATGAAATGAGTGGTTATGGAATGGGTTGACATGGCCCCTTGAGATCAACATACAAAAAAAAAATGGTCCTCCTAAACCCTACGGTTTTCGAGATATTCACAGAAAACTGTGTCTGCCCTACCCTCCTTTCGGGGGGTCCAGTCCAGCGGGGGGGCTACAGATCAAAACGAAAAACGATGGTTCCATGCTATCCATGTGGGGTTACATGCCCACCAAGTTTCGTGTACCCCGGTCTTTCAGTGTCCCGGGACTCATTGACGGAAATTTGGGCATGCGAAAAAGAAAAAAAAGAAAAAAAAAAAAAAATCTGACTAAACCTATATGACCGCCGCTTCGCTGCGCGGCGGTCATAATAATAAGCTGTAAAGTAACTCAGACTTTTACAATTTTTTTTAAAGGATATCGACTAATTATCGTTATCGTCAAAATCACAAAAAATATCGAGATATTATTTTTTGTCCATATCGCCCACCCCTAGTGCAAAAGGTAAAGCCTACAGCACAATCTTTTAGTGCAGGCCCCTTGGCAAACACATGTGTAAACATGTAACACTTATAAACATGTAACACGTAAACATGGGTTAGTTGTTAAACCGTGCCCTAAGTCAAACAAAGTTGCTTTATGAGCGTTATAGTATCAACTCATTTTCCCATGCAGAAAAGGGAGGCATGGGGTTGAAGGTGCTGCTTGCTTCTTAATGAGCCACTTAGCATTACTGATTACCAGCTAGCGAAGTAGAAACTTATTAAAACTGACTTCTTGTTCACCAAACTACATTAATTTTCTTGCTAACCGTTTATCACAGCCACTAGTAAGCCTAGGCTATTATCATTGTCTCGGCAATGGCTTTTTTTGTTTGTTTTTTTTGCTGAGGGTGCTGAGTGCTGCGAATGCTGAACTTCATAGGATTTGTATAGAAATTCGACACTGCCGGTGCATAAAAAGCGGAGAACACAGGCCCTTAAAGATGCTGTCAAACAAATCCCTGTCAAGCATTGTGTACAGTGATGTGTGGGTTTTATAAAATAGGTAGGCTACAATAGCCTACATATGCCTGACTTCTTGTTCACTGTGGCAGTGGAAAAGGTGCACATACAATATTTTGAATGTTTACAGTAAAATGTAAAATGTATCTTCGTCCTTCTCTGATTTGGTGATAAAAGTTCAATACAAATTTTGAAAGTGTCTATGCTTCACCACATTCTTCAAATATGGAGAAATTGTAAAAGGTTGGTTGGAAAAAGAGGCCAACATTACCTACTTCAGGCTCAGAAGAAGAAAAGTGTCAACAATAGTAATGAAATGAATGCTTTAATAAATCACCTGTCTAAAGATGGAGCAATGTCACACAGGTTCGGGGGGAGGGAGACAAATGGATTTTCTGCCATGTTGTCAGTCACTGTAAGTCTCCAGGACAAAAAGGACAAATACATAGACAACTTTGCCTCTGGAATCTCCCCTAAACTTTCAGTGAGTTGAGTAATTACTGCCGAAATAAGGACAGATAGACAGAGAATCTGATGGATGACATACAGTGACTTGGCATACAGTGTTTCATGCAGAGCATGTGTTGAAATGTTTGCTGCACCCTTGGGCTTTCTCTTTCAAAACCTTGCAGCCATCCTTTGGCTTTTCTGGCAACGGCTTAAAATACAGTGTGTTAACAATCCATTTACAAGGTATTGTTAAATGGTTAATTAACTCTTTACTATCATTAGAAAACATTCATAAATTACTTACCAGTTTTGAGTATCTTATAAACTAAGAGTGAAAGATCAAGAATCACCGCACACTGATCACTATTAACTTATTTTTTTTTTTTTAACAAACAACGCGTTTCACCTAGAGCTTCATCAGGTTAAAGAGTTAACTAACCATTTAGAAATACCTTGTAAATGGTTTGTTAACACACCTTATCATAAAATATTAATGTTTTTTCTTGTTTTTTCTGTTCCTACCTTCAACTATATTACAATGTATTTGATTAAAATTGTCTGGTCATTGTCTAATCATTTCTAATCATATTCAAACACATTTAAGACTCTCTCTCTCCATGCAGATTCACGTCTAGATAAGGCCATCTCAGGTGGCTTTAAACACCATGTCCTATTCTCTACACCTGACTAACTTATGCATCTGTCATGTATACAGACCATACTGTTCTGTATCTGACCCTATGCAGATGGGTCAGGCCCTTGAGTCGTGGATCTGCTTGATTTCAAACATGACAGATGTCTTGCTACGGGCACGAGTAAGTGCAGTGCCAAGTTTGACTTTATTTGGAGAAGTAATGCAAAAGCTATCGTTAAATATATCGGTAAAAGAAGCACACGTTGGCTTTCTCCGCTCTACCGTAGCCACTTCCCCTCTCACACAGCAAAGGGCAGGACCAGAGAGAGAGGATTTAATAGGCAAGATGTTTAGATGATTATCATGTCTGACCTCAACAATAAAGACTAGAGCAGATGCAGTTTGCTTATATAAAATGATTCCGCGGATTTTGCAACAACACGCCAACAAACACGGGTATGTAGTGGCTATTCAAAATTAAATAAAAAGTATGTGTAATAAACTGACGCTTCGATTAGCCCAAGCTACTTTGGACTTGAGACTTTGAATAAACAAATGACAATTTGTTGTTGATGTTTTTCCCTATCATCCTATTTTTAAAGCAGACATACATGCAGGCATGTATTTGGGAATGGCATGTTTGAACGGGCACTGCACTAGTGTAATATGAATGTTAGAAAGGGCACTGCACTAGCACTGCACTAGTAATATGAATGTTAGAAAGGGCACTGCACTAGTGATATGAATGTTAGAAAGGGCACTGCACTAGTGATATGAATGTTAGAAAGGGCACTGCACTAGCACTAGTAATATGAATGTTAGAAAGGGCACTGCACTAGCACTGCACTAGTAATATGAATGTTAGAAAGGGCACTGCACTAGCACTGCACTAGTGATATGAATGTTAGAAAGGGCACTGCACTAGTGATATGAATGTTAGAAAGGGCACTGCACTAGTAATATGAATGTTAGAAAGGGCACTGCACTAGCACTGCACTAGTGATATGAATGTTAGAAAGGGCACTGCACTAGTAATATGAATGTTAGAAAGGGCACTGCACTAGCACTGCACTAGTGATATGAATGTTAGAAAGGGCACTGCACTAGCACTGCACTAGTAATATGAATGTTAGAAAGGGCACTGCACTAGCACTAGTAATATGAATGTTAGAAAGGGCACTGCAGTACTAAGGGCAGTGCACCGTCTCTGTAAAATGTCTTTCTGAATGTTAGAAAGACGGTTTACAGAGACGGTTGCCTTCATGGAGACATCTGTACATCTGTATTGGTGTGCATGAGGCAGAACACACACACACACACACCCTTGGGCCTTAGTTATGTGTGTATAATTACAGGGAATCTCTCACTGATAGAGTGTGTGGCAAACAAGGACAGCTTTACTAGAGCATTGAGGGCCTCCTCTTCTACCAGTCTCATGGGGCAGTGTCTCTCCACACGGTAGCCTAATTAAGAGCAGAGAATAATTGGGAGAGAGGTGAATACAGGACAAAATGAAAAGAGTGATTGGAAGAAAGACAGATAGAGAAGAGTGCAGAGGAGGAGAGAAGGCAAACCGAGGACAGAATTATTCAAGAGGATGTACAATTAAACTAACATGGTGCACATGGCATAGCACTCCCCAGAGAGAGAGAGAGAGAGACAGAGAGAGAGAGAGAGGATGGAATGCAAAGAGAGTTGCCAGGGATGCTAGGAGCAGCCAGCTGAGGAAGAAGACGGATGGAAAATGATTGCCTTGCTGAGACGAAGGGGCCTGCAGACAACAACCACACCTTCACCCACAGAGGGGTTCAGGATTCTGAGTAAACATCTGTGATGTGCAGTCGACCTTGAATGCATACTTAACATGGAATTGGACCACAGCAACACAAGCAAGACTGATTAGCCAGCATTATGCAACTTTTGATCAAAGTGAAGTGTATCGCCATGTTAAAGGTATACTCTGCAGTTTCAGGTATTTTTTGTGACTCTAGAGCTCCCCCTAGAGTCGTGATATATTTATATTTTACTTTGCCATTGTAAATAGTCTACTTCTTATGGCTTGACGCCCCCTGTACACAAACGCAAAGGACTAACAACAGGCAAAAACTATCTCCAATGAGCTATATACTGACAAGGTAATGTTTCACGATTCTCGCGATATGTCTTCGGGTCGGCAATTCTTGAAGTTACATTGCTGGTTCTCTCGGTAGCGACCCGCTACGGCTATGCTCTATGGCTATGTTAGGTGAACGATTCCCCTATTACAAGTTTGTTTACCATAAAATTGGCTTTGTAGAGGTTGTATTAAGGTTTAAAGTGTACCTTTAAATGATTTTTTAAATAACCTTAGTCTCCATGCACCAGTAAACCTATTGCTGTAAATGTGATATGTTCACTAGTGGCCAGAGACCGCATTAGATGGGAGTCAAAATAATATGGGCAGTGCTTAATCTATTAGACTTCACCACGTTTTGTCTACCAGGTTTTTTTGACCAATAATGTATTAGACAGAGAAGCAGACGCCAAATGACAAAAATGTGTGAATATGGTAAATTAGTGTTAAACTATGGTGTAAAGTTCCCATGTGTTTTTTTGTATACCAGAGACCAAAAAAAGACCTAGGAATAGCAACAGAATGTGAAAAATACCTTAAAATATCTTACTAAAGTTAGCATGCTAACCAGTTAGCTTCAGACCATATGTCACCCACAGGGCAAGTCCCACAACTACACAATCATTTATAAATCGTCTTTTATGAGATAAATGGTAAAGTCAAAAGGGGAAATTCTGTACTAAAAAGGTCCAAAGTGTACCCAAAATGTCCAACACTACAGCAGCCAAAGAGGCCTTGGTAGGTCAAAGCCAGAAATACCAGATCAGTCCCCTACAGTCTGCCCAAGCAGAGTGTGAACATGTCCAACCCATTCTATACTCTACTGCTCCAGCTGGGGGACTGCTGTGAGAACCTGAAGCTATTTTTACATGTTTACAGTTTACAGTGTCCAAATGTGGACACTAAGTCTAGTATATAATGTAGAGCCAAATCTATATGTCCAACATGTGTCCAAATCGGTGTCATGTGTTTTTCTCAAATCTGTGTTTCCATGGGTAGGCCTATATGTCACTCCGTGTCTGAAGTCGACGTCATGTGATGTAGCAAACTCTACTGTTGTGTAATATGATGTTAAGCAGGATGTGACGGGGACCCTGTACTACAGGAGCTGCTGTCCTGCGGATGAGACGTTAAACCGAGGTCCTGACTCACTGTGGTCATTAAAGATCCCATGGCACTTATCGCGAAGAGTAGGGGTTCCCTGTGTCCTAAATTCCCAACCTGGCTCATTCAATCTGACCCTCTAATCATCCCCCAGTGTAATTGGCTCTTTTTCTCCCTCACTCTCCACCTCAAGCTTCTTTCTCACTCTCCACCTCAAGCTGGTGTGTGGTGAGTGTTCTGGTGCATAATGGCTGCCAAGCATCACTCAGGTGGGTGCTACATATTGGTGGTAGTCAGTGAGGTTCCCCCCTTCACTGTGAAGCACTTTGAGTGTCTAGAAAAGTGCTAAATAAAACGTGTTATTTTGTTGAATCTCTACAGATCTGTGGAAATTAATTTCCCCAAGGGAACAATACAACTAATTAACTAACTATGAGGTTACATTGTAAAACAGAAAAGTATGTAAATAAATAAAAACATCATGTAAATAAATGGTATAATAATAACATGATCTTACGAACAAGCATCAGTAAAAATATCAATTAAAGATGGACAAGAGCTTGCCAAGTTCAAAAAGGGTTGCTGCTGGAATTCTCACCTTGATTGGATACAGGATTTTACCGACAGTTCCTCATTAGCATGTTGATAATCATTGTTGTAGGACTAACATTTCTAATGCCCTTATTTTTCATAACTTCACGTGCAGCATGAGGTCTGTGGTTTCTGGTCCAACTATTTCAGTGAACCATTATTTTCTGCAAGAGAATACTACTACTACAGTGTGCAAAAGGAGAAACCAGAGAGGGTTAAAGCGGAGCGAGAGGCGCAAACGTTCGACAATTTCCGCGTTCGATTATTGCAAGGGGGAGGGGGGAAAATCCCCCTTTATGCAGACCAGAGTAAACCCTCGCTGCACTAATGTCAATGGAGACTTGTGGAATTTTACCAATAAATTGGTCATTATGTCTTTCTGAATTTGTTGAGGGTTTTTTGGAAATTTTTGTCATAATCTGTAAGTGTTTGGGATCATTTCAAGCCTAAAACTGTAATTTTTTAGTGTTCGGATTTGTAATAAAATAACTTAATATCAGACCATGCTGCTGCCAGTTACTGTCCGGTTGTTAGCATGCTAGCTAGCCTCTTAGCTAAGGTAACATTTTAAACGGAGAAGTGTAATTTCTTTGAAATGGCAACTAGCTGAATAACATTACTGACATTAGTTAAAGTGGATAGTTTATACTCAAATGAATTTGCAACAGTATATTAAGTTTAAGCAAAGTCCTTCAACTACTAGTAACTTGTTAGCGCATAGCTGTATTGCCATAGCTACTCCCATCCACTTGTATAGCATTTTAAGCTTCAGATGACTAATTCAATTATTCATATCATGTCCTAAAGAATGATTAATTGGTATCATACATGATTATAGACAATAATACTGTAAACACAATTATGTTTATCTGTTCTTATTGCTTATTAAGAGAGAAAGTTTATTTAGTGACGTAAGGTGACACTCCCACTCAAAGATTCTAGAGTGGAGTGCTCTAGAATCTTTGCTCCCACTTATGCAGACCGGAACTGTCCCGTTTTGCTCCCATAGTAACGAATTACATTGCTCTATCTTGCTAGTAATCAAGGATCTTTGAAGAAACTGCATCACTGCTGTTGCCTTCCCTAAGGAGATCATTCGGCAAATATCACTCCAAGAACAGGACATACAGTAAGATAGCACAGGTCCATAAGCATCTCAGGGTAGGTTTCAAGGATCTGCAAGTATCTCTGACACTGCCTTATGTAAGTTTATTTCTAGCAGCTGAATCCTGAACTACAATTGTATGCATGGAAGGATAGAAAGAATAGTTTCTTTCTTATAGGCATATTGACTTCCATGTAAAGTTTAAAGAGATCACCTAAGTCAGTGGTCCCCAAACTACGGCCCGCCACCTCATTTTGGGTGGCCCCCCAAAACATGTCTGTGGTATAGCATCTGGCCCGCATGGGAGTACGACATCGTCAAACTATAACCTCCACAATTTCCCCCATTCATTCTTTATGGCGAGTCTAACAATACACATGTAATACTCTTTTTGTCCACTGGTGGTTGTTTTGGCGTTGTTTCGCGTTTGCCATCGAAAACGGAATGAACCTACCTGCAAACAATGTAAGAGGCCTATGCTGACTGCATCAGTGCTCAAAGTATTCTAAAAGTTTATCAATGAATTGTTACTCATCTTACACCAACAATGTCAAGCTTGGCAGGCTATTCACCAGCATGACCATCTTACACCAGCTGTATCCCACACGACAGGGTGGTCACACCAGCATCACCAGCTCCCTCAGATGATCATGCAAGCATGTCCACCTGTTGGCCCAACCAGCTACACCAACAAAGACCAGCAAGAGCTGGAAAAAAAACATCAAAGACCAGCTAAAACCTGGTAAAACCAGTGACCAGCATACGTTGCTTTTTCAGCAGGGAACACACTGCATGATATACACAGGCATGTGCATGCAGTCACACAACCACACACACACACTCTCTCTCTCTCTCTCTCTCTCTCGTGAACAGTATCACGTATCACTACAAATTGTACAAATAAAATCACTTTTCATTTGGAGCGCATCATGACTCTCCCTTCATTTGTGATCTGTCTGACACTTGATTTTCTTAGTAGTGCAGCACCATTGTTGTCTCTCTGAGATCTCCATTCTGGACACACAGACATACTGTAGATGCATTTAAGATCTTATCTCTGCAGATTGCTCTTAGCTATCAACCTAGGGTCTATATTTGGATGATAAGGAGTGTAAACTTTCATTGGGGACCAAAATGATGTTAGTCAGAGTAGTTTTGAGTAAGGCCGTTTGAAGTGGATTAAATGGCTGCACAATGCATTGTAAGCAAATTGCTCGGAACTATCTTGTTACAATGCTTAAATGACAAGGTAAACATCAGGCTTTCCATTCAAGACATAAGATAGCACAGATCAAAAGTTTGTTTTGCATATTCTATCCACATTCATTCTGATCAGCTTTAACCACATATTCTATGAACATTTGTGAAAATTATGCTTATTCTGAAAGAATAATATGGATCTGCATGCATTTCCATCCTCAGTGTGTGAGTTAAAAGTTGACTTATCTAGAGTAGAATTGTGATCAGCTGTGGGATTAAAACAAAGTTGTCTGCGTTTATGGAAAGTTGCAGATAGAAAATACAACAAATATATGCAGATAAACGATTTCCATAAACTTTAATCGTATTATACCGATATTGTGTTATATGCATGTTATATCAAGAGTTAATCCACCCGCCTGTAGTAAATCAAATTTCTATTAGAAAATGGAATGCACATTTCAAGTGTTTCCAGTTAGATTTCTTCTTTGAACAGTTAAAATGTGCATTAAAAAAGTTGAATGGAAACCTACTTGCCATGGGGAGAGACAGGATAAACAACAGCTGTTTGGCTAAGGTGACACTGCAAAAATACAGATGAAAATCGCCAAACATATACACAACAACCAGATGTAATGTCTGTAGCTTAAATCAATAGCAGACACATTCCAAAGGTGCTGTATTTAGGTTCATTGGAGTTAAAAGGCATGTACCATTACAGCTGATGAACTGTTCATCATCAAATAAGAAAGGAAGCTAATGTATTTCCTGACCCCATGCAGGCAAATAATAGGCTGGCGTCATCATACTCAATTCTAGTCAGATGGAGATTTTAAACAAACGAGGGAACATGTCACAATGCAAAAATGCTACAGTATGTCCCTTGATGAAAGTGAAACCGGTGTTTTCCCACATATCCACTTTGGCCGAGTTTTCAGAAATAATCGTTTTCATGATTAAACCTCCGTTTTTGTGTAAATGAAAGGCCAAACCGCATCGAAAAATGTATTTTAAACAGTGATATTTATAGGATTTCATTGTGCTCTACTCCATGATACTATGTAAATTGCCCCTTGGGGATAAATAAAGTGTTCATTTAATGCAATACATGCATTTTTCCTACGTGTAACCTGTCTAGCTTCTAGACACAGCATTTTTGTTGCAAACAGAATCAACCGAAGCATGCTCCAATGACGTGATAGACGAGGCACTGCTGCTCATCTGTCCATCATCAAAGCCCATTTGATTTGATTGGTCTGAACAGCTCTGGTTCGGGCATAGTTGCTCCACAACGGTACAAGTCTAGACCGAACTTCCCGAACCTCAAATGATGGGGCCGTGGCTACGTTCGACTGGCATCCAGGCTAGGCAAATAAAGCTGCTTCATCAATATCCATCGTTTCCCAAGTTTACCATCGCAAGAAAACAGTCAAATACAACCTAAGTTACAGCTCTTAAAACCCACCTTTTCAAGATAGCTTATAGACTTTAATGTGCCTTTTACTACCACTATGGTTTTTTTATTTGTGTGCTGATTATCATTATTTTTCACTGTGTTTCTTTACTCTGTAAAGCTGCCTTTACAATTATTTACTTGTCCCAAACTCTTTCAACAGTTGAAAACGCATCTTCTGAAACATTTTTGTATTTTTTCAAAAATGCACACTGGTTACATTCTGACTCTCCTCATACCTGCAGTCACTCTGTGTGAAGGTTGATTTTTCATTATAAATGTATCTGGCAATTAATAATACAGTGTGTAATTAACATTTTCAGGTTAGAGAGGCTCTTTCTCGACATTATCACCATGCAGCCTACCTTTGTGTCATTCAAGTGTGTGCTAAGTGGGTCTTTATATCTTGGTGGTTACGCGTTAGCGCTCATCAATTATTCAGAAACTGTAATTACACATTTATGTATTCTGATAATTACATTTTTTAATACAGCACATGCCGACCTTGTTTAATTCAGCTAATGAAAATGAATGAATGACAGCCTCAATCATAGGAAAACATGGATGTTGCAGCATGACTATGTAAAGAGCACCCTCTATATCCTCTTTTAAGGATACAATTATCCTTCAAGTTATTAGGTTTTCCTATGAACACAACTACAATGTGAACAATTTTTAACTGAATGATGACAGTTATTCTTATTTCTGAGTTGAAAATGAAGACGTTGTAATAATTGGATAAAATATGGGATTATGGGAATCCGTTTCCAAATTAAAGGGATATTCCTCCATAGCTCTTATAGCTCCAGCCTATAGCATAGATCATTGAACCAGATTAGACAGGTAAAAATCAATTGTTTAACTCATGGGGAGGTGGAAAATGAGTGTAATTCCCCAAATGGTGGAATATCCCTTTAAGGACCTTTTAATGTTAAAGGGATCTTGCATGATTCTCTTTGTATTGTGCTTTATCATGAAAGTGATGAATTCATATTGTATAAAAGACAAATTGATGAAACACGTCATGGTTTTTGAAAGGACTTAAGTAAAATGACTCAATATCAATGGATGTAATTGTTTTTTTTTCTTTTTTTTTGCAGCAGCAGTTCCTGTATGCTGTATCATTCAGCTCTAAAACAACTGAGTACTGTTAATGATGTCGGAGGAGTATCAAATATCATAGGGGCAGACTCTTGATGTGGGTGGGGAGGTGTGTGAGAGGCGTCTCTGATGCACATCCATGCAAAACAAACAAATCAATACATATAGTGCCCTCCACATTTATAAGCACCCCAGTAAAGTTGAGTAAAACAAATTATTTAAAGAAAAAGCAACACAATTTGTTTGCTGGGGTGTCACGGAGGTTGTGGCGTAGGCTACATTGAAAAATGTAAATTGATAAAGAGTCCACATAGTTAAAGGCTGAGTCTATGGTGCTCTCTACAGCTCACCTCAACATAGACTCAGCCTTTACTAGGTGGAGTGTTGAATTGGATAATTCTGAGTTTGTCATTGATTTTGCTTATGACTAATATTTTGTTTCATTTCCTATTCTGAGTTAATTATTGATTATTTAAATATTTTGGAAGTTTATTTTATTTTTTACTTTTGGCTGAATAAAAGAGGGGAACCCTCATTTGGCATCTTATCTGGCGCAGTCTTCCTGCTTTTCACAACACCGCACGGCTATCCTGATCACAGCTGGTGTCAGAAGTGGGATATGATGGGATACCATGTTTAATGCCAGTGATTGGATGGTTTCCAGTGTTTCCAGCAAAGTATTTCCATGTCCCCTTGTGCTTTCGCACAGTAATGCTTTAAGATATGGGTAAATTATGTATGCATTTGGTGAAGGGTTTCTTCTCTAGTGTGGATAATTAATGATTGAGTTAATTTAGTGAACAGTCTGATTTCAGGTTTATAGGCCTTAGGATAAGTGGATGCAGTGTCTGCCCATGTCTTCGGCGGTTTAGGAACCGCCGAGTCAGAAGGGGGGTGGGGGGGGGTGGGGGTGATGATGTGGGGTTGAGTCTCTCTGCTCTCAGGTGTTATAGTTTCATGCGGGGTAGAGTGTGTGCACATTTTTTGGATATTTTGGCTAATTATATAACTAAGTTTTTCACGTTTTCTGCTGACTTCATTTTCTGGACCCTGCTCGGACTACATTCTCACAATATAATATTAGAAAGACTTTTTCGCTTTTGACATAGTACAATGAAGAAAACCGATGCTCTGAATACTGATTCAGCTGTCTCTAAAAGTTTCTCTAATTGACGCATTTAACCGTGATTTGAATTAAACCTGCTTTTAACAGGTGCAAGTTTTTCACCGCAAAACAGACATGCTCTGTTTTCATACATATTGCGGAGTACCTAATCAATTGCTATTAGCACTTCTCTTCCCCTGTGTTTGCGCGATACTCCCACTTTCCCCTGACCCTCCTATGAATGCATGCATGACACGGAAAAGCACAAATAGCCATTCGCAGCTCCCGTGACAGGAAGTCTGTGCTTTTTGCTCAGTGCGGCCTGTTTGTTCATACCTCGCCATGTTTTTACGTGCACGTTCCGAATCAAATACGCCTGAAGTGGGCGCAAAAACATTAGTACATCTGGCCCTGTGTCTTTGAATTACACATGTAAAAATGTACATTTTCTAGGCCAAGTATACTTGCGTATACAAGTAATTTGGTCTCTGCATTTATCCCATCCGTGAATTAGTGAACACACAGAGCACACAGTGAGGTGAAGCACACACTAACCCGGAGCAGTGAGCTGCCTTGCTACAGCGGCGCTCGGGGAGCGGTCAGGGGTTAGGTGCCTTGCTCAAGAGCACTTCAGCCGTTCCTACTGGTCGGGGATCGAACCGGCAACCCTTCGGTTACAAAACCAAAGCCCTAACCAGAAGGCCATGACTGCCCCTAGACATCACAGATATTCAGCTGTTATTTGTATGGCTGATATACACATGGAAAGCTTGATAAAAAAGCACAACAAATTGGTCTTCTTTAATATGTACACAAATGACACTAAATACCTTCATGTCAATGATCAAAGCCATTATTCTTCCGGAAAAAAAAAACCTAATAAAGTGAATAACTGAAGTGATCTGAAATTAGACTTTGGGGGAAATATTATTCTTTTGGTCTAGCACTGAATGGCAAGGTGTTGTAGGAAACAGTAAATAACTTGCCCTGTTTTCCATTTTCCCCAAAATAAAAATGAAATAGCATTTGCTGTAGGACATGATTGACACGTTTGCCAACTATAGCAGGAATAACACCAGAGACACTGAAATTGATATTGTGTTGACATGATTATAGCAGGAATAACACCAGAGACACTGAAATTGATATTGTGTTGACATGATTATAGCAGGAATAACACCAGAGACACTGAAATTGACATTGTGTTGACATGGCCTCAGCTTCAAAAATCATTTCCAAAACATCTTCGGCCTGTTAGATGTGAAACAGACCTCAGCATCATCCCCTTCTCTGTGGAAGCATCACCTGTCACACTGATGTGTACCAGCGATTAAAGCACAAAGCAACCCTTCAACCAGACACAAATAGCAACCATTCAGTACACAGACTAGGACATACTAGGCTCTGAAAGGACACACAAACACGAACACGTGTCCGTGCAGATGTGTGTTATGCTCTTAATGGAGCATTTATTTTTTTTGTTTTTAATTACTGCATTACTGCACAGTCTCAACTGCATCCTTGTTTCTGATTGAGATGGCAGATGAGAAAGCTGAGACAAACAGATCACAAGCTGTGTTTACAGACATCTGTAAGATATCAATGAGATCAAGAACTTAAGTTTCACAGCAAACATTTACTCACAGACATAACTAGAAAAGATTTCTACAGAGAAAATGCAAAGTGTGCTTGCTCAACTGTTGTAGGCCACAAAGTCACTGGGGCTAGACATTGGGATTAAAACACTGCAGAGCATTGGTTAACCCTTAGATGCATGACCTACCAACACCTACACTCTTCCATGAGTGGGGTCAAAAATGACCCCAATTAGAATGAATGCGTTTTATGTAGTGCTGTCAGTTAAACGCGTTATTAACGGCGTTAACGTAAACCTATTTTAACGGCGTCAATTTTTTTATCACGAGATTAACGTTCTTTTTGGTGTAACAAACTTTATAGTTTTTTCACATGCTGTTGCAACAACTACAGTAGTAATGTTAGAACAACTACAACACCACACTAGGATCTAGCTAGACCTTATGTGCCGCATGTGCACGCCTCCTTTTAGGGGAAAGGGAGCTGTTTTGATAATGGAAACCTATGCTGCATCGAAGTGGGGAGCGAAAAGGGCTTATACAAATGTGCACAAAATGGTTGGTGTAAGAGTTATCTGTGTGTTTATGGGATTAATGTGACAATTATGTTCCTATTTTTTGCTCTTTCCAGTTTAGCCTAACAGGAGTGTTGAATGTAGGCACAGTCAAACTGCCCGTGCATGGCTGACTATAACTAATTTCAAGATACAGTACATGTCATAACATCAACTAAACACGAGTCACACATTCATTCTATCACTTGTAATATGAACGTAGCCTTTTTCCTACAACTAGTTGAGATAATTGGCTATGCCTATGTTATACTGAAGTTCCACAGTTATCTAGCTAGCAAGCTAACCGTTTTACATGGGATATTATGGTAAGTGTAGCTACGTGCTGAATTGTAATGTACATAGTTTCGACATGAGCAAGTTACATACAAATAATTCTTCATAACTGCCTTGTTAGTAAAATGATTGAATGGCCTGTGAATTAATAACTAGATGTAACAACAAGGTGTGATTAGGCTAGCTGTCTTTCCCATTGGAATCAATTATATAATGTTAACTTGTTTTCCGCTAAAATGGGGCGTGATGCAGATTAAATGTAGCATATCTTTATGATGATGCGCCTTTAGTAGGCTACGTAAAGGCATGCTGCACACACTTGTTTGGGCTTACGAGCCGGCCAAAGAGTAGTAGCCTAGGCTGACACATTAATCGTGTGCCGCCAAAGATTTTTTCACCATCACTTGTTGATTTTTTCATCATCACTTGTTCTGTTATCAACAATCCTCTTTGGGTGCTACTACTTTGACTCTTTGGCTTTGATGCACCGTTTCTTGTCCTCAAACTGCTGCCAGACACTTCCTAGCAAATATTCTAAAAACTTTACGTCCTCCTAGACCTCCTCCTGTAGTCATGGAGATAATAAACACCAACGCAGTTCTGAACTTTGCCGGCGTGTAAATCACGATTCAGTTATATTTGGTCGACGCCGCTCCATAAAATCCATTGTTCATCCAGTGTTGAACAATGGATGTGGCAAGTGACCGTGCACCATAGACTGTAGGCCTATAAAATGGCAGTGCACTCATGTCGAAAAGTTCCTTATTTTCAACTGAACTCAAAGATACTGAATATAATATTTTATGTTTGTTATGCTATTTCTGAAGAATATATTGTGTTGCCTCAGGTCTGCTGCACATCATTTGAAATTTGATTTGAAATGATCAAATAGACCTATGTCTTAAGTTAATGAAGTAGCTTGCTTTGCTTTCATTTGAATCCTAATCAAGAAACACAATAAATGCTTTATATTGTTAATATGGACTCCTGGAAAGTTCAGAAATGCAAAATAATAGAATTTTAATCATGCGATAAAATATGTGATTAATCGTGATTAACTATAGGAATTCAGCGATTAATCGTGATTAAAAATGTTAATTGTTTGACAGCACTAGTTTTATGCTGTAAATTTAAAGGATAATTCCGGTATTTAGCACTTTGAGTCCCTTTTCTGGTTTGTTTTGGATGAATTAGAGTGGTGGACACCGAAATTTTGACGATGGGTCCTGTGTCGACTTTCTGGCTCATTTTGAATAACCTTTGACTGTTTCAGAGTGGCTGGCTATGGGCATGCACAAACACGTCCTTAAAACAACCCTTAACCATTAAGCCTATGGTACACTCCCGCGTGTGCGGGACGCAGATGAGTGGTGAGCGCGTGACGAGAATTGCGTCATTTTTACAGCATACGTTGCGTCTTTGAGTCGACCGAAATTTAAGACCGCGCGTCAAAGTGACGCGTAGACTGCGCATGTGTGAAACGGAACTGCTGTAAACACTCCCCTCCAGTAGGTGGACCACATAGAATTCTTCACTTAATTCAACACTTAAACCTAGAAACAAACCTAGACAGAAGAAGACTTGTTTGGTTACCATAACGACGATGGAGCAGAGAGAGCGCCTGTCCTCAGCTTGCCTGGCTTTGAGTTAGCCTACGTGAGACACCACGACATGGAGTCAACTTCGACCGATTAAAGCCACAATCCACAGATACATTCTTTAACATTATATTTAACGGTAACTTTACCATCTATGGTGTAGAACCCAAAGTATTTCAAGACACCACATTTTAGATGAGTTGGGGACGTAATTATCTGTCTGCTGGCCGTTCTGTGCCTCACCTTTGATTGTCGAAACAGGGTGGCTGCATGGGCTCATTGTGGCTACTGGCTATTATATTTGCTTGATTTGGTCATGAGCCCGCGATCATATAGCACTGAATGAGATGGCAAACAATAAAATAAAACTAATTATAGACTGTAGAAATGCGCTACACAGCACTAAAAACCGAATAGTTTATTTATAGTTCGACTACGGATATTTCACATCATGTTCGAATAAAAAGTGACAGCCCTACTCCCTGCATAGAGAGCTGACATGACTTCGGATTAAATGCATCTTTTAAAAATGAGCATAGCCTAGCACCTATTACTGAACAATGCTGAAATCAAATCGCAAAACCCAGAGCCATATAAAGGTAGCCTATCTATCTACAACGCTCAGGCGAAACCCAGTAACACTTGCTGATCGAGATGCATTCTCGCCTGTTCCGTATATAATGCGTTATCAATAGTGATTATAATAATAAAGGGAATGTAGCCTACCTCTCCCAAGTGCAATCATTATCACCTAGCCTACTCCTGAACAATGTTGAACTCAAATCTCAAAACTCGCCTGTCAACACCGGATAATGCATTATCATAATAATAATTGAAGGAATAACCTAGGCTACCTCTCGCTCTAAATACACCCATTATCACAGTGAGACATTATACATTATGAACACAAATAGTTACTTCAAAACTTTTATTGACACGTCATATTTACAGGTTTTTGGTTCATACTTTTTGGTATGAGGCAGGTGTGAAGACTCAATACAAATTTAATTGAGGACATCTGTACGCATCTGTAAACTCTTTCTTACCATGCTGTGTTTAGAAAAATGTCTTTACTTTGTATCGCACCAATATTGCCGCTCTCGCAGCACCGAGTCACTTAGCTATAGGCTAAGTAGCCTAATAAGCAAGTAGGCTAAGCTAGTCTCTCAGCTATACCAACAGGTGTGCTGTGTGTGTTCTGGTGGATGATAAATGGAGCGATGCGATGGGCCAACTTCCCAGCAGACAGGCGAACGTACCCTATGGAACGTACTCGTGGCAAAGATTGTTAAGGCGGAGCAAGATATTTCATCAGGAGCCACTTCCGGGAACCCGGATCGCACGAGGGGGGGGGTCAAAATCCCCCTCTATGCAGAGCAGAGGCAGCGACTGCTCCATTGAAGTCTATGGGCATAGCTCAGAATTTCACCACATATGCTAAGGTCTTGGTTCTATAGAGTTAGGAATGTGAATTTCGGGCACGTTTTCATGATCCTCAAACCCTTTTTTAGCATTTTTGAGCATTCCAGTCTGGAGAAAATCGACCTTATATCAGGTGTGCGACGGTTATTTATGCAGCTGCTGTTGGCCGGTTGCAACGTACGCTCGTCAATACGTCATCGACACGCCTCTTTATGCAGACAGGATTCGATCCCCATTTCGCGCCCATAGACATGAACTACGACGAAGTATCTTGCTCCGCCTTAACAATCTTTGCTCATGGTGCTTTTTCCTTCATCAGCTCTTCCTTCGTTCAGTGCTCGCACATCCCACGTTCTTCTTTTCTTCAGGCGTTTCAGGCTTCTTTGGTGGTTGTGTCCTACTTTCAGGCTCGATATACCACCCCCAGTTGGTGGGGCAGAGTATCAGTTAATCCGTAGTGCGCAGGCGCTAACCGTCCACGGCAAAAATGACACGCGCAAATGTGACGCATGACTATACCAGAGCCTTTAGAACCAGATTGACGCAAAGTGCGTCATAAAACATACCCTTTCTTCTCTGTTTCATTGCTCCGGAACTGTTCATCGCAGCGAGATTATTGCGTGACAGAGCAGAAGTGGGGCTTTCCAACGAGACTACGCACTTGTCTGTACGATCAAGTATGATAATTTAAAAAAATCATGAAATTCAGTCAAATTGCATCATATTTACAGTCTATACTTTTCTGCGTTCACCTGCACACCCATTACTCTCGTTTGAATTACTCGCGAACCCGTGATCGCATAGATAAGGCATATCAGATGAAAGAAGAGACACAGGGCTATCCATTGGTACCATGTATATCGATCCTTCTCGTTTATAAAAACAGACTAAGTGACTGCAAAATTATAACGTCATGTACACAAACCAACGCTGCACACCCATTACTCTTGTTTGAATCACGCATATCAGATGAAAGAGGAGACAGAGAACCATCATTTGATACCAAGTACATCTGGGTTATAAAACAGACGAAGTGACAGCAAAATAATAACTTCATATAGCTGGACTTAACCCACGTGTTTGTCTTTTTTTGTGGCAAAGCATGTTTATAATCCAACGCTATTGTGTGTTTCTCTATGGCAAAGCATGTTTCATAATCTGGTTTTGAGATCCTAGCAAATTCCTGCATGGCATCCAATTCAAGGCTCGCATTGCATCCCAATTTGTTCAACAAAGAAACACCTTTTTTGCCTTTACTTTGTTCATGGCAATGCAGTAAAAAGTTGTTGTAGAGAATCATTATGAGTGCATACACCACCATAGGCACACACAGGCTTACACGCAAACTCGGGTCAAGTCAGGTCAGATCAGTTCGTGTCACAGATATGGAGTGCAGAAAGGTCATTTTTCATCACTAAATAAAAAAATGCCATTTATTTCTGTAAGGCGCACACCACATGGCATGGTTCTCCTATAACGATACGCCAGAAGAGGAGAAAATCACCTTTTTAAGTAAATAGTCACGTGTGATAGTGTGAGGGCACAGCTACCTTATGATTAGCCTTACGGTAGCGTGACTTTGAAGCGGATGACAGACTATGCAGTTTCAACCATAGTTTCAACCGTGCAATGAGTCTTTTTCTGCCCACTAGTTAATACCTGGGACGGTCATAAGGTGTCACTATAGAATATAATTATTGTAATTTTGGGGAAGTAAAGGGAGAGGAAGTTCTGTGTGTCAAAGATTGTGTATAGCCTAGCCTACTTTTAAAATGCGCTAGCCTAGTTCAATGGAAAACTTCTCCTGGTCCCTAAAACAACGCCAGGATATTTCTAAAAGTTCGTGCTTTTGACCGTTCGTGCCCTGAAAGTCTTTCACATTCATATTCGGTTACATCTGCCAAGAACGATATAGAGCTGACACACATTGAGTAACAAGTAATGAGTAGCCTAATGAGTAAATTAGCTCTACCGTACCCTACCGTAAAACCTTATAGCGGCATGGACAATGGGAATGACTGGTTACATGCTGCTATTCCGACATGCCGCTACTTAGACATTCACGTCTAATTGTCGAAGTTGCGGCATTAACATTAATTTTCAAGCGTCCCACTACTGTGACAATTTTTTTCCATTGTCGGAGTAGCGGCAATTGACCTTTTTTTTAAACGTCCTGCCATTCCGACATGAGGTCATTAACAGTGGCATAGCCAGGATTTTTCAACGGAGTGGACTTTTGCGAAGTAGGCCTAGGGTGGGCCTTTATTTTTTTATTCCAATATGGGTAGTAGCCTAGGCCTACAGTAATCATCCCAACTTTAAACAACACACGATTTCATCACAGCTCAGACGATTCATGGCAAAAAAATAATAAAAGGCTACATTGATAAATAGCAGGGGCAACAGGATTGGATTCTATAATAGCCTACACAAGAACTTCAAGAACTACCGAAAGGTTAGTCGCGTCTCAAGGAGTCCAAGAGTGCGCCTCACACACACCAGCTCCGTTGAACAGTGTATTTTTCGTGTTTAAGAGCTAAAAAAGTTGAGAGTCACATTTGAAATGTCGGGTAGCTTAAATTATAGCCTATAGCGCGTGCATCTCAGAGGAAGAATTTTGGAGAGAGAGAGAGGATTTAACCTAGGTGATGATTATTTGTGTCTGGTGGTAATTAGACTTGAGTATGGATACCTACGAATTGTTTGGAATAAAAAAAAAGATGAAGACAACGAATGAAATGTGACCCTGCCAGGCGAAACCAGACGTTTTGGTAAAATTTACTAAATTAAGTTATTGTACTCACACGAACGGCCATAAGCTTTCCAACAATATGTATATCGAGGGTATTGCAAATATTAATAATAGGCCTATTGGGTATTGGATAATCGCCGACCCTCATTAGATGTGGATATTTGGAGGTAGGATAGCCTTCAAGAAACAAGATTATCGCAGTTGCTGTGAGACATACGGCCCTTCTCCAGTCTCTGTCAAAATCAAAACACACCTAATTCACGCTTGGACTTTTCGATTAGGCCTATGTTTCTAAATGTTGGGACTGATGGACACTGAACTCTGGGGGTTATTTGAACGTTTGTTGTGAAGTGGTTTACTGTAAAAGGAGCGTCGGATATCCCGCCTGTCTTTGCTCCATTGATAATGCATGCGCTAGCCTAAAGTTGAGAGAAAGAAGACTAAATAAATATGCTGACATGTTATGTGCAATTCAACAACTGCACGCATGGCATGTAAAAGATATAGGCCTAGCCTACATTATTGTGTAGTAAATTGAGTTTATCCAACCTACTGGCAAGCCAAAATGCGTTGCACATGACTATATCATTGTCCTCTAAAATGCAATAAACTTGAATTTATCGCACACCGTTTGGACACTGAACTCTGGGGGTTATTTGAACGTTCACTTAAGTGGTTCAGGCTGGAGCGTAGAACTCCGCCCGTCTTTGCACAATTGGCCATTGATTGACGGCCATTAATTAATTAATATAGGACTACTAGCCTGCACGTACACAGAGTTTGTTTGATGCATGGAGTTTCCGACCGTTTTTCCCTGAGAGCTTAGAAAATAAAGTGAGGAGAGCTACCTGTGTTTTACATAATGTGTAACATTTATTCACATGGCCAGTTCAAAATCACCTAAGGTTTTGACTGAAATGTGTGCGGATATTAATTATTGGGAAAAACATTGTTTGGAGTGGATGGCGGGTGGATGTAGCTGCAGGTGCAGATGACATGACTACAGCTCATCCATGCATCTAGGATGTTGGAATTTCAATCCGTGTTATTTGCTATTGTGGGACTATTTTCTCAGATACCTCACAAGCGTGTATAAACCTCCACTCAATATTTTAGTCTGAAGCATAGACAGTAAAACAAGGTCTCGTGGAAAGACTACAATCAAAGATTCTATAGTTAACTAAGATGAATCATAAGACGATTCATCAATGGAACGAAATGGCACTAGTTCCGGACTCCTAAATAGGCGTGTCAAAACATAAACTTTTCTCTGAATAAGCAATAATAACATATACATATAATTTTGTATACTATTTTACAGTCATTGTTTGTGTGTGATGCCAATGAAACACTCTTTCGGACACGCAATGAATAATTTCATTTTGCCCCGTTAACCGAGCTAGCTAGCTAGCTAGCTAACGTTAGCATAGTAAACGGAAAGTGAATGGGAATGTTCGCTAGCTAGCTAGCAGCTAAGAACTTTGGTTAAACTTATATATTGTTGCAAACAAACCTGAAATAACATATGTTCAGCAACTTTGTGGTAGTCTACTAGTTCTAGCAAAAAATATGTTAGGTTAGTTTATCAACCATCTCTGAGTCTAGAGCCTCTGAGAACAGGTGGCTGTGCACCAGAGCTTTGAGGAGACAGTGACAGATCACGAACAAAGCTATTTTTGTCTTTATTTGTTTCGTTGGAAAATACAATTTCAATGTCGGAATGTTAGGGAGACATGTGGCTTCTAGAAAATGGGTTCAAAACTTACATCGCTGAATGTAGGGCTAAGGGATTGGTCATATTCCGTGAAAATGTTAATTTCTGCCATAGGAATACATAGACACTGGACCTACCGCTAGACTCCTAAATGGGCGTGACTGCTTCGAACCCCACGTCACAACGTGCCAGAATTTACCCTCTTATGAATCGTCTCGCTTTATCAACCGTCTCTGCTACAATACAACCAAATATAAACAGACCCCCTTTCCGTTTCCGGTAGCGCAGTAAAATCAAGGAGTAATGAGTCTTCCAACAGAAATGCCAAATAAAACACGACAGAAACTGTCTTTCGCTACGCTACTTGTTTTGGAACAAGGGTTGTTTTAAGGACATGTTTGTGCATGCCCATAGCCAGCCGCTCTGAAACAGTCAAAGGCGATTCACAACGAGTCAGAAAGTCGAGACAGGATCCATCGTCAAAATTTCGGTGTCCACCACTCCAAAACAAACCAGAAAAGGGACTCAAAGTGCTAAATACCGGAATTATCCTTTAATCAACCCTCCTGCTTCTCTACCTGTAATTTTGTCCCAAACACCAACTTTTGCAACTTGTCATTCTGTGCTTGAACAACGTGCAAACTAGACTACAGTCTTAACCATGAGAAGTCTGTTTATCATAAGACACCATGCCATAGGCCTACTCACAGTTAGGCACATGTTGTAACTCATAATGAAAATGAAATACTGCACAGACTTTAGTTTGACATAATGTGTTAGACAATATTCACGTGGTAATGTGATTACCACATCTGAGGTACATTGTCAAACAGAGGTGAACGTTTGTGGCGAATATGTTTTCTCTTGTCAATAGTTCTCTTGTAACAGTTCTGACAGTTACATTTGAATCATTTAGTGTAAACATTCCATTGTACTGTAACAGTAACACTTCGTCCAGCCCACGTCCAGCTCCACATGTTCGGAGAGCTACTTTCTCAAACTATTTGCGAGTCTTTGCAAACGTTTGCCGATGTAAATGTAAATCAGGTTTATAGGCCTAGTATACTTGCATATACAAGGAATTTGGTCTCTGCATTTATCCCATCCGTGAATTAGTGAACACACAGGCAAGCAGAAAAGTGTTTGCAAACGTTCACCTGTGTTTGCAAATTTGAACGCACCTCTGGTTCACGTAGTTTCTCTGATGGAAAACAACAAGCATGAGGTAAGCAAAAATAACAATCTCGTAGAATAAAATAAACATAAGCATTGCTGCTCCAATGTAGTTGCTTGAGTAGCAGAAAAAACAAACAAACATGGTAATAACTGATCTGGGGGGTATTCCAGAAAGCTTGTTTGCTTGCTTAACTGGGTATGTTAACCAAGTGGTTAACCTGGGTTTTCAGTTCCAAAATGGTCAGGCTATGTAAGTCACTATGGTAACATAGGCTCTGAACCTGGTATTGGGTAGGTTTTGTTTGGAATACAATAATAATAATAATAATACTTTTATAATGTATTTTTATAGTGCTATCTGCAAAGCAACTGGTTTATCGGTTAGGGCGTAAAGTTTGCCTTGTGCTAAAGCAGTTCCTGCGCAACTTCATTTGTTTTCCTGGCCATAAATACATAAGGTTCATTAAAGTGGAAAAGTTTCACCAACTGGCAGGTCAGCATCACTTGTTTTAAGTTTTCCAAATTTGCACCGAAATCATCTTTTCTGGTGAGTTATTTCAGGCTTTCTAAACGTCATTGGCAGCATTGATGGGACGCAAGTGCCCATTAACGCGCCATCCATAAAGGAAGTCTAAGGCTATAGGTCACTTAATGGTGTTGGTGTTTTTTGATAATGTTTTATTTTAATAATTACCAGATGATATGTGATAAGTCAGATTACCAGATGAGAGTAAAAAGTTTGCTTCATAAGTTTGCCATGTGACGCACACAACTCTAGGTTAATCAATACGAGGTTGATTGAATTAATTAATAACCAATGTTTTGGTACTGACAGCTTGGGGTTTAGTCATCACAGGTTCAGACAACCTAGAGTTTAGGTTTATCTCAATGTTTGTTAAACCTCCTTTCTGGAATACCCCCCTGTTCTCTTTGCTAATCCTTACACTTATCCTATCTTTAACCCAAATCCTAGGATATATATGGTGTCATATAAAATGCAGTTAATGTGTGCATATCCCTACAATACTGGCTCTTTTTTACTCATACAAAAGCAAATACACTAGAATCAGGCTTTACTATGCAAAATGTGAACCTCTATTCATCAGATTTCCCAGAATCCTCAACCACAAACACAACAGGGCTTGACTTTTCCACTCACAGCTGTTGCTTTTTTACCAGCCCAGCAATCCTCTCAGATTGAGGAGATGTGAGTGCAGTGAGTGGGGAGTGCCAGGGGCGACAGAGGGAGATTTCATCGACCTGGACACGGAAGGACTGAGAAGGCAGTGCAGAGTGACAGCCTGGCAAGTCTGAGTGAGACAGACTCACGGGCAAGACCTTTTTGGAGGAAGCCATTATCAGATGTGACACCAGTGAAAAGTGGGCTCACGAGCGGAGTGACCCTGCCATCCGTCACCACTGGACTCTGCATGCCAACATCAGAGAGTGAAAGTCGCAAAAACTGTTTTAATATTCTGTTTCACAATTTACAATGCAGGAAACCAGGGAGAAAAAAAGAAAGAAAGGGTGATGAAGCAAAACTGAATCACCTCTGGATGAAGCTGCGACCTGCGGCTGTGGACCGGACTATTGCTAAGTGCTAATGAAGGGCGTAGGAAGGAGAGATGATAAAGCCAAGGGAAGTCTGTAGCAGGAAAAGCGTGAAGACAAAACATGCAGAAGAAGAGATCAGCGCTCCCAAGGGCAGGACTGTCTGACAGGACATGCTTAGTTACACACTCCCCGCGCAGGACTGTCTGACAGGACATGCTTAGTTACACACTCCCCGCGCAGGACTGTCCGACAGGACATGCTTAGTTACACACCCCCCGCGCAGGACTGTCCGACAGGACATGCTTAGTTACACACCCCCCGCGCAGGACTGTCCGACAGGACATGCTTAGTTACACACCCCCCGCGCAGGACTGTCCGACAGGACATGCTTAGTTACACACCCCCCGCGCAGGACTGTCCGACAGGACATGCTTAGTTACACACCCCCCGCGCAGGACTGTCCGACAGGACATGCTTAGTTACACACCCCCCGCGCAGGACTGTCCGACAGGACATGCTTAGTTACACACTCCCCGCGCAGGACTGTCCGACAGGACATGCTTAGTTACACACTCCCCGCGCAGGACTGTCCGACAGGACATGCTTAGTTACACACTCCCCGCGCAGGACTGTCTGACAGGACATGCTTAGTTACACACTCCCCGCGCAGGACTGTCTGACAGGACATGCTTAGTTACACACCCCCCGCGCCGGGGTTTCCTGTGCCAGGGCATCTGAACAGGCCAGCTGAGTGTGACTGCCAGGGGCTGCACTCAGGTATTGCACAGCACAGACACAATGAGAGAGACAGAGAGCAGATGGGGACCAAGATATTATTAAACAGGCCTGGTAGGCCTGGGAAAGGTTATTGGCTTTTCCTGAATGGGATTCTTTATGTTTTAATTTTGTTTTAGAAATGATCTACAGAAAAGTAAAAAGTAACCTATAGAAAACAGGTAACATACATTATGTGGAATTATTTTGAACAATAATTGGGTCCTGTGTCTTCATGCTAACATTTTTTTCCTCTCCAAATGACATTGGAGCTGGGAGTTGAAGGGCAGAGTACTGGGAGAAACATTGGGAAGGAGAGAATAAAACTAGACTGCATTTCCGGCAGGAACTGCGAAAGTGTGCTTGCCCTGGTCCGGTCACCAACGTGAGCAGACAGTGACATACGCTATGCTGAACCTGGCTTGATCCAAGCATTCTAACAGTGCCTTTCAGTGTTGGAGCAGTGGCAATACCTCAAAAGCTCTATTCAACTATTGCCTTGTGGGGTGAATGCGGTTCGTTGGATTTTACCTGTGGCCTGCCTTCGAATTTAGCTTCTATGACTAAAATGAAATCAATAAAATAAAACAACAGCAGTGATAGGCTGATAAATAAATAATGTCACGCGTCTTGCACCTCTCAAACTGGGCTATCAGGTAACCTAGAGAAAAAATTGAAATTATGAAATATGACTAAGGCATTAAAATGCTGCTTGTTTGTCAGGATACTTTTTCACTGATTTATTTAAAAAATATGAGCTATGAGTATGAATGTTATATATTCCATCCCCTAATTCTGTTTTACTGGTTTATTTGACAAATAATCTATATGGATTTGCTCTATAAAGACCTTATGTCTGTTTGGGATTGTTTTGAGAGCCTATTGATGTATCTCAGAATAAAAGAAATGTCCACAACATTAGTGATGTTTTTTGTGTGTGTGTGTAAATGTATTTTACTTAACTCATTGAATGTAGCTGGATACTCATGAACGCATGTCTCTAATAGCCACAATAGAAGTAATTTTAGCAACATCGTATTTTGTGTGGCCCATAACGACCCAGTGGATCATGAAAACGTGCCAAAATTCACATTCCTTGCTTGTTGTTGGTACATTTTAATCCCATTCAGATTGCCACTTATCTGTGATGTAAGAGTTCAGTATAGGTTTAAGGTCTGGGGCAGGGATTTGACATTCTGTGACTTCTTCATTGAGGGCTTGCTTAGCAGCACTGTCCACTTTCTCATTTCCCCTCAGACCAACATGGCCTGGGACCCAGCAAAAAACTACACTCAAGTTCTGGTTCTTTAGACGTTCTAGTTGATCAAGCTCAGCTTTGGTTGTACTTTTTGCGTGACATTAAAGCCTACTGGAAAGATTTTTAATTGCAATTTAATTGAATGCAATTTACTTTTACGATTAAATAAAATTAATTTATCCCTCTCACCCATAGTTTTCTATTTATTTACAAATGTACATAGGCCTACTGAAATTACATTTATACATAAGTTATTCTACTGATCTTCATACTATTCATCCTGCACATAGACTTATTCTTACTACTCTTATAATGTTGTTTCTGCACTACAATGACACTGTTTCCACACTGCACATAGCTGTATGTTATGTACATATCTGTTATATATTTGTCATATTGAATATCCATATTTATTCTGTTTTATTATATTCTGTTAATACACTATACAGTATATATCTATATTATTATTTCTACTATTAGAATGTTACTGCTACATCTACATACATTATTCTACTTATTGTATGAGATAAATGCTAATACACTGCACATATTTATATTTAATTCATATTACTCTAAACCACCTTCTGTAAATCAACTGTATACTACTGTCTACATTGCACTATATTTCTTGACCTGTCTATGTATATTTTATCACCTTTCTATACTTTGCATCACATTGCATGCATACTGTAGCTACATGAATCACAGCTAAGATCCTTGGTTGCTATGAAGGCCAGTCATTCTAAATGGATGGTTGCTATGGCCAAAGGCCAGTTATTTCTGCCGTTGTCAAGCGGGCATATCCTAACCTTATCTTATTTGAAACATCTCTATTTTAGCCTACTTCCATACAGTGAGTCCCATTAAGAAGTGGCCACTTCATTCACGCTTACCATGATTCACGCAGCAACATTATTTAATTAATCTGTCACCATATGCCTATGCCAACGTTTGCAAAGAGGATAATCTTTTAATTTGATTCACAATGAAACGTTACATTTAATGTACATGTAAACAATGAGTAGGCTAGTTTTGGTTGTTGTTGGTGGTGTTACTGCATCCCTTAGTTATGCCTACAATGCAAAATTGTTCCCTCGTGATTGTTAGCTCCTGCAGACCCATTTAAAAACATCGCGACGAAATGCCACCACAAAACATTGTTTGTGAATCGGTCTTATTAGGAGTCCTCGCTTAAGGTGTCACAGACTCAGGCGCTACTTTTAGGGCTATGCTTCCTGAATTACTCTTAGAAAAAAAAATAGGAGTCCTAAAGTTACGAGTGACGAAGTTACGAGAACAAGCATCTCATATCAAATGACCATGGCATTATGCTAAGCAACATATCCCATAACGTTAAGGCAACATCTCCTCCCTATGACATAGCTAGCTAGCTTCTAGCCACACAAGAAATGAATGATGTTAAATCTCCGCTTAGCATTCTAATAACAGAAGGACCACAACATGACTCATTATGTCTGTAACTCTATAAAACACTTACTTTCATAAAGGACGCACACCATCCAGCACATGGAAACCGATATTTTAGGTTCTTGGCCACGAACTCAAAACGTGTCTCTCTGAAGCTCTGTTCTAGAATCTTTGCTCTGAAGTCTGTTCCGTTGCTAGGCAACATCAAATAAACTAAATGAGAATCTTCCAGGTATTAAATGTGTAGGCCTACGTGTGATTACGAATGGATGTGTGTGGTTTGCAATTAGAATAAACAAGAAATAACATTTCCAATAATTTCCCATGATAAATTACATAATATTTGCACCTTCCTTCCTTGTGAAGCTCACACTAATGCCACCACATTTAGTGAAATGTAATACAACGTTGCCACCTAGCGTTCAGATGTAGGCTATTTAAGATTAACGTGACAGCTGCTTATTCTTTCGTCAACTCCATGCTTTTAGGAAAACAATCTTTTTATCATAGTTTCCTCTTCAATGAGCGATTACCAGCTCGTTTTTGTAACAGAGATAGCTGTTTATTGTCCCTAGGTTTACAGAAACACCTATTCATATTAATATGTATGGAGTGCTGCCGACCACTGTTCATTACATGGCCCAGAATGCCTTGCATGTCTTTACAACAAAACAACACAGTAAAACCTAAGTGCCAGTAAACATATGAATTGCATATGCATAACATTTTTAATAATACTCTCCCATCATGATATTTAACAATAATGAAAAATGTAATTTGAATACCGTCAATGTGAAAATAACTTTACTACATCAGCAATAAATAGCTAATGTTCACCTTTTATTTTAGTTCGTAAGTCCATACTATCCCATGGCTGAGCACCTCATGGTTGAGCAAGGCTGCCCATAGACATTGAGCATACTTGGAAGGCATTGTGATAGATGTGTCAATACAACTGCAAATGTGGAAGGTGATAGTTACCAAATATGGGTAGGTGGTTTGCCAAATGCTGGAAACTTTTGGAATGTTTTCTTTTTTTTTTTTAGCTTATGCACCCTCACATTGGAGTCCCGAGTTGAAATACAAAATTTGGTATCGATATGTGACAGTGTTCCTGAGATATGGACAACTTCCTGTTTCGGAGCTTCGCCGCCGATTTCGTTTGGCTGTGACAGGCCAACGCTTTCGAAAATCAAAAATCCTGGTAACTTTTGTGAGGCTTGGTCCAAGGATAATGTACGTCAAGTTTTGTGGTGTTCGGACCAAATTTGTGACCTTTCTGTTCAATCCAATATGGCGGACGAACGACACGCCCACCTGACGTCATCTTCGCGACCAACTTACACCGGTACTGACCGGACGTTTTAAAGTTGGAACGGTGTCTCTGTCTCAAAGGGCCTAGGCGCTAGAGCTGACAAAAAATTAGGGAGACGGGAAAAATAATAAAACTTAAGAAGAACAATAAGTGTGCTGCTTTGCAAGCACACTTAATAATAAAACTTAAGAAGAACAATAAGTGTGCTTGCAAGCACACTTAATAAAACTGAAAATAACATCCCAAAATGTGTGCATTTGGGAGGGCTGATCTATACCACAGATGGGGGGGTGGAGGGGTTATGGCTGAGATATGTAAGTACTAAGTAACTAAGATAAGTACTATCAGCAGGATGAAAAGGGATAGGTCCACAGATAGCCTTTTTCCACCGACAGAGAACTGGCTTCATTTCCTTTTGTGAATCAACATTTGAACCATTCGGAGTATTTCGACCAAACAAAAGCTGGTTCAGCACGTGGCACCTTCAGGGGCGGAGCCAGACATTTGTAACATTGGGGGCTTAGCCCGGTGTCACACACAGGAAGGTTAGGGGGGTCCAGGGGCATGCCCCCCCCCCCCCGGCAGAACATTTTGAAAAGTAACACCTTAAATAATGACTTCTAGTGAATTCTGTGTAAACTAATGGACACATTGATACTTTAAAAATGTGAGACTCAAGGTATATCTGACTGGCACTTTGGGTCTTTCAAGGGGGGTCTATAGGCATAGCCTATCTGATCAGCATGCACTTAGTTAATTAAGCATTTTTTATGAGTTATGGGTTGTATATTATTGGCTAGTATACTATGCTGAGATAACCCTGATGGGATGCTACCTTGTCTCAATACATTTTTACTTTGAACTCTGGCCAAAGTAGCCTTATAGTCAGGTTTAGCACAGCCCCACACATTGTGAAATTGTGATTTTTCAAAATGGGGGGGAATTCCCCCCTTCAGTGCTTCACATAGGGGGACTAATTCAGTTGGGGGGGGGTACATTTTACAAACTGAAATCACATTTTCCTTATAGACCTACAGGCGACAATGAGAGAACACACGTGACAACACGTCATGATACATTTGATAATGTTTGATCGTTGTTTTGGTATGAAGCATCTTTTACGTAATGAATGCGCACTCTAGAAAGTGAAAGTAGCCTGTGTCTGAGCTATCTGTGCACGTCTGCAATTGATTAAGTTCCTCACAACACAGAACACATGAATCCCATGGTATTTTTTGAATACCATGGGAATACCATGAAACATGCCGCCGGTAGCAACGTTATATCTCCCGTTTAATATTTGCCTAGTATCACAAGGTCAGTTTGTTCGCCGCTCACGGGCCTCGAACCCACCACCTTGACACACATACCGGCATGGGAGACGAACGCTCTAACCACTGAGCTAAAAGCCCAGGCTCAGCAGTTAGAAGCGTTCTTAAGGTTAGGGCTGTGAGGATTTACACGGGCAACTAGCACGCTAGCTCAGTCTGCCTCCATTACACTAGGCTACTAGCCTACAATAAATTAATTGAACGAACTCATCTGACAACAGGTAAATCTACTGATTCGGTCATTGAGACTCTATGAATACAGTACAACAAACTTTCTGTCTTTCTGAAGTTTATTTTTGTATTCCGGGGTACAGTAGCCTAATTGCCTAATGGCTTGACAATAGTTTTTCTTACCAGCTTGCTGTTTAAACTGATTGCGCCGCTCGGCTCTGGCATTGCCTAAACTCATCGTGTGGGAAATCAGATTATCTGCCAATATTGGGCTTTGAAAATAAGGGATATTTGCTCAGTAATAGTAGCCTAAATTTTGTAACATTTATAGAGAAACCGAGGGGAAGTTAAATTAGAAATTAGAATCGTTGGAAATTGAAAACACATACCAAAAAACAATCGGTGCTTTTGAAAAAAGATTCGGGGCTTGAGCCCCCTCGCTCCGCCAATGGGCATCTTGGTTCAGAGTTTGAACCAGAAAATAGTTGTTTTTTCCTGCGAACCGGAGTGGGCGTGTCATTCTGCCAGCAAGAGTTTTCCATCCATATCAACTGTTACCATGACTAAACAAACTAGTAAACTAGTACTACACCGCAGACGTTGACTAACATGTTAAACAGCTAATTTCTGCCGTTTTTACGGGACAGCTGTTCATATCATTCTCCCGTTTATGCCTCTCATTAACTTTTGTTTTGCATGCAACACCCATTGTTGATGATGCACCCTTGGTTCGGTTAAAAAATGGTGGAAATGTGGGCCGCATGGTTCACTAGATGAACCAAGGTTCAAAGAATTCTGAATGGAACCGGTTCAAGAACAGAGGCCAACCACTACAGCTATGATGGATTCATCTTAAAGGTGATTTCAGAAGTGCAGGATAGCGAGGGAGCAAGACTGGTAAAGAGTCCAAACACGCCACGTTGGCCCTCAGGGCTATAGATCATATCCACGGCTCAAGTCAAGTTCGTCACAGCTAATTAAAGGTACACTTTGCGAGATCTTCACCTTAATATAACCTTTACAAAGTCAATTTGATAGTAAACAACCTTTTAATAGGCGAATCGTTCACCTACCATAGCTATACAGCTATAGACATAGCGAGTTTCTACCAAGAAAACCAGTCTTGAACGGTGGACCGACAAATCTCGCGAGAATCGTGAAATATTACCTTGTCAGTAGATATAGCTCTATGGAGATTTTTTTGAAGGATTGTTAATCCTTCACCTCCACATCAAAAGCATTTTCATTTTGTACAGGGTGGATAAGTCACAAGGTGTTTGCTATTTACAACATCAGAGTAAAATATAAATATATTGCGACTCTAGAGGGAGCTCTACAGACAGGCTTTCTCACAGACAGGGCACATAATCAAAGATAGCAGATACCCCTGTAGCCCTCTTTGGCTGGTTGGCAGAGCTATTTGCAGCAGCAGATAAAACACTAAGGTCCAATTTGCACTTGAAGTTCTCCAGCATTTTGTTGATTTGTTTTACTTCCATAATTTGAAGGCTTCACATGATGTCCTTTGTAATATGCAAGGCAGACATAATAAAGCTTTATGACTGTCTTGAGGAAGATTTCTTGTGCAGTTCTGAACATAATTATTCAGGAGATGGAGCAAGTTTTTATTCTGTTTCATTTTAACAATTTGTAGAAGAGAACCTGAACGTTGTTAAAACACCTGCATGCAATGTAGATTTCAGTTTGGTTTTCCTTGGATGTTGTGTCTATGTACACTGAAACACAAAAATACATACAAAGACATTTTGTTTCTTCCTATACTTAGTGGCAGACATAACATTTCAAAGTAAGGCATACAAACACAACCCATGTGTTATTTGGGTATCTGAAAACAATAAACATGAACAAATATTACAAACCTTTATTAAAAATGTAAAATAAAAACATTCATGCACATAAAAGCCATAGTTCAGTTCCCATACCACACCGTGAAGCAGTTATATTATAATACACAGAATGTATACACATCCATGTTTGCATACAAATTGTCAGTGGATATACAGGACATATGAGTGATTTTCAAATAATTTCAGTCACAATTGTCACACAGCAAGTGGAGCTTCAGGGATGAGAACTGCAAATAAATGGGGGTGGGTCAAGCTGGCATCTCAGTGAACACAACTACAAATCTATACACAGTTTTAAAATGTCCAAACAATATTTCCCAGTAGATGTCTAAAACTGTATGAGATAAGTTTCAGTATTACTTTTGATAATAAAATTGATATGCAGTAGATTACAGATACAGATCACAGCTTGCTCAGCCCTCTGTATTCTGGCAGGCATAAACACTTGGGACTATTTCTCACAGGAAGGTTAAATATCAGATGAGGATTTGCATTTGCAGACTGCTTGACTCCTCCAAATGTACCACTTTAAGTGGGAAAAGGTATCAGAGGAATTGATAAGGGAAATGCACAGCAAGCTGATTTAGCACATCAGAGGATGTGGCCAATTAGAACAGCAAAGTACCATATTATTTAGTGCTGGTGATTATTTACGGTTTATTATTAACAATTTCAAAGGGTTTTAGATTGACATTTTTTCCTCTCAATGACTACATTTTCAAGGATGTTGAAATGCCTAATGTGCAAGCAATTACTTTATCCATTTCCCTCAGTGGAATACTGCATACTAACATGTAATCCAATACAGCATCTCATCTTGGTTTCCTGTGTACACAAATCAGATGTATCTTCAACTTGCTGTGCGACATGACCAAAATCTCATATTCCGATATACAGTAAATAACTGTATTTTTTTTTATTTCACAGCAACAACAGAGTACCTTAAACAATACATTAATGCCCCTCAATAGTAACCAAGGGCCCTTAAACAATACCTAAATGCCCTTCAAGAGTGTAGGCTTACAAATGCATCTGCACAACAGATAGAGGATACGGTTCTGTGACACTTGACATTTCCAACAATGCACACATGTGGTGTTATATGCACATATCTGATGTGTGTGTGCTACACTGCACACATTTTAGACATTGTAAACACTTGCTCACTTCCTTTTGTACAGAAAGTTAGAGATTGAGCTCCTCGAGAGGGTAGGCTATGATGTTTTGGACCTAGATTGACTTTGGTGAAGCCAGACTGACCCTCTGAAATAATGTTCTTTTTCTACTTTCACAGCAAATGAGCGAATAAAGATGAACAAATGTATTTCTCTATATATTGTATTTTTTTCAACACGCACAAAAGATCTATTAAACAAAGGACTTCAACAAAAAGCAACAAAAAAGCACTTCCTTCCTTGAGGACACCCACAAATTATATCAAACATTCACCTACAAATAAAACCACATGTCTACCCAAAAAACTGGTTGGTGATCGCCTGTCTGACAGCCACTCCTGTGGGATGGTCTACAGTGATAGGGTCCACAACGTCATCAGCCACCAATGGCACATGAGGGGCTCTCCCCTTCCTTAAACTGGCAATGTTATGGAGCACCACACAGGCAGTTACTATGTGGCTCTTTCCGGCTTCGCCCTCAGACCCCGGAGGCAGTTGAAGTGGGACTTGATTATTCCGAATGTCATTTCAATCCTCACCCTGCATGTGCTGAGGGCCCTGTTGAATGCCCTCTGACCCACTCTGTGGGTCACTGTATGGAGTTATCAGGAACCGCATACAGGCATACCCTCTGTCCCCTACAAGTAATCCATCATAACGGCCTATTAAAGGGGGAGAACACGGTGTGGTCAATGCCTTACTCCACATTTACAGTTAGTGATCTTGTGTAATTGCCACACCTTGCTGAAACTGTCGGCAAAGACTTGACTCCCAGAAAATATGCGGTTTGTGCACCGAGCCGGGCCATTTGGCATCCACACTGGTTACCATCAGCTGACATCAAGTCATCTGCAAATGGCATTTCTTTGACATAGTCTAGAGATTATGAAGCACCAGTACAAAGTTAGTACCTGCATGCATTTGTTCATCCCACTAGCCCAGGTAATACTTTACCTGCACATTGATACTATGAGTTGACTTTCGGTTCATAAAGTCAGCCTCATGTTCCCCTAAAGGTGCATTGATGGGGACATGGGTACAATCAATAGCGCCTATGAGTTTGGGGAATCCTAGAAATGGATTAGAGAATTGTAGAATGTTACAAATGCACACATGTAATACACCACACTGGCCACACTGTAACAAGATTCTGTGATTTTCACAGCATCACTGCTGTTTTTGAGAAAAATGTGTACTGTATTTGTGAATACAGTATGTTGCTGTAGTTTCGCTATGAATTATGGTCAAAAATGGTCAAACTACAGTAATAAACATTTGCTGCGAATCATAACACAGTAATAAATCTGACTCCTCCCTCACTTGTCAGCTTTTTGAAAATGTTGAAAAAACATGGCGGAAAATCAGTTGGGGTTTTCTGTTTTCTTTTTGCACATAAATACAAAGTTAAGCTCCCAGATAGCAAGGTGACATTGATATTACGTTGATTTTCCACCCAAATCATCATTTTGAAAAGATATTGAAAAGTCATGGATTTATGGTTTACTGGGAAATTTTGACGTGGTGATTGAAACGTGCACCGCGCGACGACGTTTGAACTGTCCGGCGGCGGGAGATCATTTTTGAGCAACAGTTCAGTCAGAGTCAGACCAACGGTGTTCAGCACTCTGTCAAGTTCGCAGCTCCACCTTAATGGTAAGCAAGCATTTATTTATGTAACGTTAATGTTTCATTGTGAAATTGTACTACATTAAATTCGGGCATGTGTACAGTCTATGTACGTTGTACTGTCTAACTTACAGACTCATCCATGCTTGTTGGATCAACTAAGTAACTTTAGGCTAGCTATCATAGTTGCTGTTGCTGTGAAGGTGGCATTAACGTTAATGTGTTATGTTACGTTAACGTTTTGGCAGTCTCGTTTATATTAGGCCTACCTTAGTTCTCAGTAAGTTACAGTTTATTATATTCATATAATTTATATAAAACATTCGCTAGTAGTGCTAGGCCTAGTATGTTACTGTCACAATGTTAGGCTGAAGATGATGTGCTGCTGGTTAACGTTAACGTGGAGGTTTAGCTGCTACCAGCTAACTTATGTAACGTTAACTCATCGTAATATACATATATCTATGTGTTGCTGCAAGCAAATATCATCAATGAGCTCACCCAGCTGGCTAACGTTAGCAGCTAAATATACCTTGCGAAACTGAGTTATGCTAACACCATCTTCAGCCTGGCATTTTGACAGTAAACTCAAAAAACATACAGTATATATATATAAATGATTATTCTAAAGTTTCACTTGTAAGTAGCCTTCAGGTTCAGTTGAAAATTGTTATCTAACACTGTTTATCTTTTTTTCTTCTATTTCTGCTAGGTGCTGCTTCACTCTGCTACTGGTGGTGGATCAGGCTGACTGCAACCGTTGGTCTAACGTTAGGATGCAGCACACGAGAATTTCTAAACGGGAAAAAAAGTGAATAAATGTACTTGCTTTTCAAACTGATAACAAGTTGTCAATGGTTATTTATGCAAGTTTGTGTAGCCTAAACCATACCTAGGCCTAGTGAAATTTATCCTGGCTGTAGATAAAGCAGGATATGAATTTCCCAAAATTACTGTATATAATATTACAGCACTGGTATTACTACTGTACTAAGTTACAGTATGATCCATAAGTACTGTGATTAAAAATACGGTAGACAATTCAATACTGTATACATTACAGCACTGGTAGTACTACTGTAGTTTGCATTTACAGTATCAGGCATAGGTACTGTGATTTCATATACAGTAGGTGTACTGTAGAGTGAAATACAGCAACTTGCTGGTTATTTGCTGCCAGCAAGTTGCTGTAAATTTTACGTTAAACTTTTTACAGTGCATACTTCCATGACCTTTAGCGAATAACTATTTCATATGACAATATGGACTATTCAAGCCCTACACATAAGTACAGTATGTACTGCTTGAGGAACCAACCCTGCACGCACACATTCAAGACTGACGTTCTACCGCCACACTACACAGCTAGTGATTTTGTATCACCTGAAAGTTGATAGAATCCTTCCTTCACAGTTTGAGCAGGCAAAAAGCCAGGAAACACCACGAACACGTCTAGTAATTTATTGAGCGCAGCTACATCCTTTCGAATCGCACAGCACACCGTGTTTTTGCTGAGATTTTCCGCATCACCAACTGCATGCAAATATGTTCCCGTGGCAAAAAAACGCAGTGACATACAGACCCACTGCACAACAATAAGCGCACGGCTTCTTTTTGTAGCGTTGCCTACATAAGGTCCAACAAGGACGATCAAATAGCGAATACCCTCTGATGAGAACCTGTATCTCTCATAAAGAATACCCTCAGGCAATGCTAAGAGGATGCAAAGGATGGGATCTGTCCCGAAACACCCTCTGGCTCCGGAGGGACCCTTGTACGATGCGTGCACCGAGGTCCACGGGAATACTATACGAATGGTGACGCCATTGTCAGAGGAGGGGCTAGGAAACTGCACTTAGTGCTTTAAGTAGCCGATCTAACCCGAAATCTTAGCTGATAACCTGCTCCCGACCAGGTTTTGTTGACAGTATAAGATACCATGATGATACAGTAACGCTAAAACAGAGCCACTTTCGTGTCACAGCATACCCTCTTAGAGCGCAACATACCTCGCTAACCCACTAATCGAGATTCGTAGTATACAGTAATAATAATAATAATAATAAGCTTTATTTGTATAGCACCTTTCATACACAGAATGCAGCTCAAAGTGCTTTACATTTGGAGCATGTAACACAATAATAGTCAGTCAGTCATTATCAATCACTTTCACTTTTCTTCATTGCTGTGGCCGTTTATGATCCAATCAGTGTGCCACAGGCCAAGCTCTGTAACCACTACAAATGAAAAATTAACAAAAATTACTGTCTCCGCGGCTTATTTGATATGTTTTAATCAATTTTCGCCAGAATTACACTTTAATTAAAACATGCACGTTCCATCTCAGCATTTCTATTGTTTGCTTGACAAGGCCAGCAGAATCCATTTACAATGCTCAGTTGTCAGAGTTGTCACATCTTGAGGTGGGCTTGTGATTGAACATCCATACAGTATATTATAAATAAACAACCAGAACCAGAGTCTGTTCAAAGATATGATGATGCATGCTGTAACAGCAGCAAAGTGTCGAGTACATTAGATCGGCCATGTAAATGAAGATGTATTAGCACATCTTTGTTCAGAAGTACTTTTTGTGAACACAACAGAAAAAGTATAGAGTAGTTTTGGATGGCTGTTCAGCTGAGAGGGCATGAGATGCCTGCTATTTTAATGTCACTCCGTGAAGGTTCCAGATAAACATGACTACCTTGTTATTTGATTACCTGCTGAAATCCAGGTGATTCAACCTCTGCTGTCTGGAATGGTGAAAAAATCCATACATCTGAAGTGGAAATCAAACACTGCAAATTGTATGACAAGCTATGCTTCCACTCTCACATTATCTGCTAGCCAAGACCCTTGTGTGTGGCCGATGATACAGTGCTGGAAGTGCTGTTGGTCAGAACTCAGAACAGAGCTATGTCTGTGAGCAAGTAAAATATAGCTCCTAACAGGTCAATTAAGGAGAAACTCCTAAAAATATTGAATAGTAGTTTAAAAGCCCTTTACCGCTAAAGCCAATCACATTCAGCAAATACTGTATACTCATGATCCGCCAGCTGCCCATCCTGCGAGCACACTGTAAAAAAGTGGTTTCTGTAGTCACTATAAGACCAATGATCAAATGATTTTAGAAAAGCAGTTTCTATCATTCTACATCAAAATATTTTAGAATGACTTAAAATAAATTTAAATCACAAGGGAATAATTGTGCAATGTATAAGGGATGTAATAAATTAGTTTAATCTTTTAAGGCTGACTCTAACTTTAAAGCTACTTCTTCATTTTCATCTTTTATAGTTTCAAAATAACATAAAATGAAAAAGGCCCCAAAACAAAAGTCTGTTAGGGGATGTCAAATAATTTGGCAGGGCATAACAGTAAATGGGTAATTTTCTGTCAAATAAGACACATGGTTGGCATATCCTCTCAGATTATGCTCAGAGTTCGTCTACATAATGTTTAGGTCCCAAAACTTGACCTGTACATTTTTTTTTTGTTAAATTCAAATGTTACATTACATTTTTACCTTGATTTTTTCACTCAAATTTCCACACAACAATGCCTTATCTTGGAGACCATGTTTGGACAATAATATTTTTAGAACTATTATGCCTAGCCTGCTCAAACATTGTAGGATTTAAGACAAACATGTTCCCAGTATGACTGGACCATTAAAGGTTTGTCCTGCATGCCTATTGATTTTATAATAGGGCCCTAGATTAGGAACAAAGTACAAAACGAGTGATATTGAAGGTCTTGTAAATTCACTTCTTAGTACCCACATGACAATCAATCATTTAGTGTACAAAGTGCCAATGTTGCACCATACTGTACAGTATTGTACTGTATAGTACCATAGATGACACTTGACCCAAATGCTTTTTTGTAGCCTGTTAAACTCCATTTCCAAATCATGTTTTCTGTTCTGTCTGTGTTTAGTTTTTGTTCTGTCCTTTTTAAGTGTGTATCATGAGGAATTGATCATGTATGAGGAAAGAGCTTCCTTATTGGCTGTTTTCATAAATAGCATCCATAAAAAATAGACCTGAGTTTTGTTCAAATTCGCAAACATCAGGTGAACGTTGACATTTTGTGTTTGCTTTGAGTTCTCCAGGAACATTTGTAAGCACTCACAAATAGTTTGAGGAGGTAGTTCTCCATCAAAATACAGTGGAGTTGGACATGTACTGGATGAAGTGTCACCATGGAAATGGAATGTTTACACCAAATCATTTAAATTAACTGAGAAAACATATTCGCCATGAATGTTCGCCACTGTTTGCCAAATTTGAATGCATGTATTTGAAGTGAAGCAGAGCATAGACGTGTTTCAGCAACGTTACTGACATTGTACAGCTGGTGGAACAGTAAGCATTGACTAGAGTGGTTAGAATGGTATATTTTCTGGTAGGTATGCAGTATGCACACAATCTCATTATATTTAATCAGCCTAAACAGAGTACTGCTCTGACACCCTTGACACATAGCAGTCTGCTCCTCTAAGCATGTTAAATCATGCAGATGTTGTGCACCTATCATATTTTATGCAAATTGTGGAAGCAGACTGCTCCATCATACATATGTATGTTTCTCAAACAAAGCTGGCAATGAACAGACCTCATTTCATTCCTGTGTGTCTGTAAAGAATGTGCCATGTGTAGATAAATCTCTCTGTGTCTTCCTCTCCCTGATCGTATTACATTGAGATACAGTAATAAACATCCTTGACCACTGCATGTGGATTAGGTCTTCTGTCCTAGAATTCTTCCACATGTCCAGCAAGATGGCACTGACTTAAAAGCAGCAGCTCGAGCTGGTCTGTAAGACATGCCTACAGAGATGAGGATGTCTTCTCTTTTTAGTAGTATATGAAGATCAGTGAATCAATGAAAAGGTTTAATTTCATGAGATGATGCATATCACCTCCAGAATGGACTATTGCAACACCATTCTTCACGGACTACCCAACAAAATCAGCAATAAACTCCAAGACATCCAGAATTCTCGCCTTCTCGCCTCTTCCCGTCGCCGTGACTACATCACCCCTGTCCTCTACAACCTCCACTGGCTCCCCATCAAACACAGGATCAACTTCAAAATACTTCTCCTCACATACAAAGCTCTCCATAACCTTGCCCCCCCCCCATACCTCTCCGACCTCATCAACCACACTCCCGCCCGCTGCCTCAGGTCTGTTGATGCAAACACACTCAAGACCATCAGGACTAAGCTCTGGACCTGGGGCCACAGGACCTTCTCAGCTGCTGCCCCCTCCCTCTGGAATGCCCTCCCTGACCACATCAAATAGTCACCATCCTTTAAACAGGCCCTCAAAACTCAACTCTTCAAACTTGCTTTTTGCCTATTATTATTATTATTATTATTTATCATTATATCATGTTCATGTCTGCGGCCAAATGTTAAAAGGCAGATTCACAGGAGATTTCATACTGATACTTCTGGCAAGGAGACTAAACCCAGATGGTGTCCTATTCTGTTAAGACTTCTTATGTTGAGGAGTGAGACTGGCTACCCTTACACTCATCTTCCTATGCCTGCAAATGCACAGGTATGTTCTCTCTCTCATGTGTGCACACACACGCACACACACACGCACACACACACACACACACACATACACACACACACACACTTGAGCAGTGTGCCCTTCTCAGGCCTCTCTACTGTGGTGACTCACCTAATTAAAAGCTACAGTCTGTAAATTGGAGTAAGTTGGTGGAGGAAAAGATGGGTGTAATTCTCAGTCTTAGCCTGGTGCTTTCACAAATTGCAGGAGCATGCAATTATCCTGCATTCTTTTGTACAGTTTACTAAAGACATTCTGTCACTCTTCTAGGCTTTCCCTTTTCAGACTAGCTATTATAATTGGAAAATGGCTGTGGAGAGCTCACTGAAAATGCCTCTCAAAATGAGGCCTAAAGATAAGTACAACATGAGGGTTGGAGCTTTGATTAAAACTGCAGCAAGTATTTTATTTAGTGGCCTTGTTACTTTGCCAAGGCTTGTTTAGCCCGAGAGAAAAATATGCTACAGGGTTGACTGGGCAGGATGACAACAACCAAGATTTCACGTGTCCCACTTTGTTCTAGCTTCATATTCAGTGAGAGAGGGTAGCCATTTGATGGTTATTGAGGGTGCCATACCACTGTGTACAGAGATGCTCACCCACTGACCTATAGGTTAAAAGCAAAGTCAAGGTAATGATAAGAAATAAATTGTTATGCCAACGTAACGTTTTCAGTCAGTTAACGTTTTCATGAAGAGGGGAGAGCAGGTTAAGTTGAGCCAGTATCGTGGAAAGCATATATAACTTCTCTCATGATGATCCGAAAATGTATTATTCTCCATTTTCTGAATTTGTGGTAGGAGCATGCTTTTTTCCTGCACCAGTAGCCATTTTACATGTGCCGCACAGAACCACAAAAAAATGAATCCGTAATGTGTCAAGATGGGTCCGTTTAGACTCTGGCAGTACAATTACTGTAAATGAAAGTATACTAATTTAGGTGTCCCATGAGTCAGATCTGATCCAAAATGTAATGGGTTCGTTATTGACCTATGCTCCACATTTTTAAACAATTTCATGAAAATCAGTCAGGTCGTTGTTGCATAATCAACTAACCAGCAAACATATGGGGTGAAATCTTAACCATCTTGGTCGAAGTAATAACAACAATGAACACAAAGTTTTCTAAAGATAACTGCTTAATGACATTGTGCCTGCCACTTCTTTTTCACTCTGGGGCCCGTAGTGTTGAATGTTCGTGTTGTGTTCATTGCTAGTTGCTAGATTGCTAGATTGTAGGGCGGTGGTAGTGTAGTGGTTAAGGAGCTGGGCTAGCGTGCAGTAGCCTGAAAGTTGTCGGTTCAATTCCCAGCTTCCACCGTTGTGCCCTTGAGCAAGGCACTTAACCCCAAGTTGCTCCAGGGACAATGTGATCCCTTGTAATATAGCTGACATATGTAAGTCACTTTGGTCAAGAAGTGTCTGCTAAATGTAATGTAATGTAATGTAGTGTTCAGGATTTGCTTGTGGTCATGCCTTTAATCTGACCCAATAAGATAATGAAATTGACATGGAACTACAGTAATCTCTTTTGAAGAAAGTCACCTATCAGTGATGCATGGGCGACCCAAGTTCGTTGACTGCTTTAATTCAACTTGATTGCAACTTCAACCGCAAATATTAATACATGTACAATTATTTTTTTATTGCTACAGGGCCTTCCTCTTCTTTCTATTGATGAAAGAAATGTAAATGATGCTCAAAGTCAGCTAGTCACACAAATGTTCATACATAGTATTTGGTTATTCTATTGGTGGCCTGTAAAGGTATCCAGTGCAGTTTATTTTTTTGCTACTGGGCTCCCCCTGCTGTTGCAGAGTATTTGTATTTTATGCAACTGTCGTAAATGCCACTCATGGATAGCACCCTTCCCCCTAGACACAGTATGCAGATTTGTTTACAAACCGGCAAAGATCATTTCCTAAGAATGATGTCAAGGCAATATTACACAATTTAATACAAATAGTAGGCTATCGCACAATTGCTGTAAATCAATTTGTGATTTTCCGGGTTGGGGGAGAGCAAGTTGCAGCGCTAGTTCTCTGTAGAAGGCTAGGCTACAGTGACAGAGGGTGTGTGATTCTCCTTATTACAAGTTAATTTACCATCAAAAGGACTTCAAAGTTGTTATATTAAGGTAAACTAGATGTACCGCATAGCGGTACAAAATATGACCGCCGCTCAGTCCTGTACATCCGTTCCGCGAAAATAAATCACACTTCAATTTGTCTCCATATTTTACTCCATCCCCCACTCTTGAAACTTTTGTGTATGCTTGTTTGGCATGCCTGAGTGTGTGTGTGCGGCTGAAAAGTAGTAGAAAGTAGCCTACTGGTGCTGAAAAGGTGAATAGATTGTAGAATAGCCAAAGAAGATGTAGCATTGTTATAAAACCTTTAAAATCTCTAAACAATCACAAGTAGAGCAATTCATCACAGTTCATCCATTGCAACTGGATTGATATAAGGTCACTTACACCTGTAGGCTACATTGTATTTGGGAAAAGCAAAAGGTATCAGCATAATGTTATATTTTTATTTATTTATTTATGTATTTATTTATTTATTTATTTATTAATAACAAAAAACATCTCTGTCAGTTCCATGCCGTTTTCAACAGCTATCAAAAACAAAGGTCATTTTGGATAGATGGATTTTTTGTGAATGTTTCTTCTTTTGCATAAGATTTTAGTCATCTTTAGTTCATGTGATACTTTATTGTCAATGCACAAATTAAGTAACAGTAGTCTGAAACGAAATGCTGTTTTACATCTAACCAGTGGTGCAAATAACTGACATGTCCAAATGGGCCTTGATGAAATGCGTCGCTAGACTGTTCATACACATTTTAACGGGCCAAAGTTGAAGAGCTGTTGTCCGTTGTTGTTCGCGCAAATATAGGCTGATTCATGTTCCCTTGCATTGTGTAACTGCGGTCCATGGCTTGTCTGGCTTTCACCAGACTAAGCTCAATCTTTTAAGAAATCAAAAAATAAATAGCGGGCAGATCAGGCTGGGTTCACCCAGCCTAGTCCATAGGCGCCCGATATTGTTTAATTTTCCGATTGAGATATCCACGCTCTGGCTATTCTAAATGCAAAAATGCATCAGGGAGTTATGCATGTTTCCAACTTTGCGGTTCCTAATGTGTTTAAATTGTTCAATAGGCTAAGTCTACATTATTTTATAACAGGCCAAATACGAAATAAATGTTACAAATATCGCCTAGATATCTGTAAGCATTACAGTCAGAGGATATACATAGGGCAGACAGACGCTCATGAGTTCATGCTTTGTTTTATCGCTGGATTTTAGGATAGCCTATTATGGCAACTGATTGCATTCCAAGCTACAGTCAACTCTAGCAGGCATTGAATGACTGGAGACTTTGTGAATTTAAAGATTGACATAATGTGAAAGGGACAGTAGTTCCGCGATTCTGGTACATAAAATCGCGGCGATTTTGCCAGTGTGAAAGGGCCTAAATATTACTGTAGGAGATGTCGGCTGGGCCAGTGTGAGAGGGCCTAAATATTACTGTAGGAGATGTCAGCTGGGCCAGTGTGAAAGGGCCTAAATATTACTGTAGGAGATGTCGGCTGGGCTGGGCCAGTGTGAAAGGGCCTAAATATTACTGTAGGAGATGTCGGCTGGGCCAGTGTGAAAGGGCCTAAATATTACTGTAGGAGATGTCGGCTGGGCCAGTGTGAAAGGGCCTTATGTCCTGCCGCTTCAGTACTCTTCAAATTTATCTAGCTATCCTGTCAATTGTGTGTGCCTGTAAACAAAATTATCTGAGCTGTAAATCTGAAACAAATAATGCAGCTTGAAATGAACCTACGCTCCCTCAATGTTGCCTCAGGGCATGGATGCATGTATGAGATTGCCTGTTGACCCCAAACAACCAAAAACCTTACGCCAGCATCTAGAACTTCCCGTTTTCATTTTCAACAGCAGTGAAATTCCTGTGTGTGAAAGGTGAGGTTATATGGGAAGACATATTAGCTCTCTGTTACTGCTGAGTGTGTGAGTAACCTGGGGTTTGTGTCTTAACTGAACTTGTCAGTGGGCCAGCTTTGTGGACTGGGTTTGTGAACGGTGTGAGCTGTGACAGTGCTCGTGAGTGGAAGGAGTAGAAGTTATTAGAGCCCTGTGCCACACTCCCAGGCCCACATTTAAAAGCAGAGATTGGATTTTTATTTGGAGTGGAGAGGCCTCCCTCAATCCCTTTAATATGGACAAATGGCTCTCATTACCTCCTTCTATCGAATATACCAGCAGAAATGCCTTAAGAAAAAATTGATTAAAGACTTTTCTCTTTCTCTCAGACTCAGAGAAGACTTTACTCTTGCACTCTCACACACTCATTCTTTGTCTCTTTACCTCAATAGATGTGAGAGTAGAGTGAGAAGAGAATAGGAATGCACACTTCAATTTAGCAGCCATGAATAAACAATGGGGTTTCAATGTGCTGGATAAATTTCCCCTGGCGATGAACTCACTCTCTTAGACAAACTCATACACACACACACACACACACACACACACACACACACATGCAGCAATACAGAGGGATTTTTTTCTGATTTGTACAGTTTCCATTAACACCATTTCCTCTCTTTTCCTCCACCACAGTCTCCCTCACTTTGTTTCACATGTACAGTACAAACACCACCAAATAATCTGAAGCTATTTAGGTATGGACATTCAGAGAAACACAACTGTATCCTATCTTAATCTTTCTCTGACCGAAGTTACATCCATACACATACAGACTTCCATAAATGCAAATCAGGCCAAATCACGGCATTGCTGCACGTCTATGTTGCTGTTGCAAAACCTGAAGACTTCTTTATAGCAAAACCAGTGGACGGATCAGCGGTCATAGGGCTTACACTAACTCTGCAGTCCCTTGTCTTGTGTGCCCACAAGTCATTAAAATTGCGGCTTAGATAATGAGAATTTTATCTCCGCTTCTATGGAAACATAGGCAGCTTGACTGAATGGGAGCAGCGTGTAATGGATGAAATGGCTGAGTCTCTGCATCACACACGCAAACATGCACATACACACACACACACACACATAGTACCAGGTCTGTGGAGATATTTAAATCTACAATCCACTCAGGGCATTAGCAATATTCTACCAAAAACAAATTCAACCAAACTACCAAATATTCAATACTCTATAGTATCTGGTAACAGATTTCAGTGCAACGTACACAGCTCATTTCATTTCATTTCATTTCATTTATACAGGAAAGGATTAAAAGTAACAATGCCGTTATAGTTAAATGGGGCCTGAAAACCAAAATCACAATATAGACACAATGCAAACAAAACAAGACATAGTTAAAGGACGTTAACAGGAGTAAAGACAACGCACCAGTTAGAATACATGGACATTCAAAAGGATGATAGTCGTGAAACTTGTGAAAGCAGACAGAGCATACTACAAGACAAATGAGTACGTACAACAAACTCCAACAGCCAAAATGCATAAAAAAGTGTTTCATCAGTTGTCAAACTGTGAGATTAGCCTAGTTAAAACCAGACTCATTCACTTCTTGAATAGTCTGGGGACTCACGATTGGGAAACGTTGATCAGGGATTCCTAACGATACTTCCTATTTTTAAACTTTACAAACTGACAATATAAAAGCATATGCAGTCAGGAAACAATGTGTGTAGGCTGACTTTTGCTGTAAATACATTTACACATTCTTCCAACAGCAATTGTTGATGTTTGCAGGCAGTGCTACTACCGTTTACCACAGTCACTTTCAATTTCAAAACTATAGATTCGCTGATTGGCCTGAGCTTTTTGGTGTCTGATGGAAACGTTAGTAAATTATGGTATTCCAGACTAGTATCTTCCTGAAAGGAGATCTAGGTGGATGTGGCCAGACTGATAGCTTTCCATGCAGATTTGTCACTCACATGCTAGCTTCACAATGCTAGACAACACCAGCTGAGGGCGTGTTGTTTTATGTTTTCTTATTTTGAATTAGAGTTTAATACCCAAGGGGTGTGTTCCAATCAGTGCCTCAGTTGTAATTAACCAGTGATTCCACATTTGAAATTATCCTAGATATGGCAGGGACATCAGCATCTGACCTCACAAGAAGGATTAAATTGCACCAATTTTGTCTTGACAGACAACAGCTCAAGACCTTATATAAAGAGATGTGTGCCTTTCCTAATAATGTCCAGGCACAGGTGGACTCCAATCAAGTTGTAGAAGCATCTCAAGGACCATTGATAGAAGTAATATGCACCAGAGCTCAAGTGGCAAGTGTCATAACAAAAGTTGTGAATACTTATGAAAAATTTTTTATACAGTACATTTACAAAACACTCCAAACTCTAGCTTTTTTGTAGGGTGTTAGAGTATTGTGTGTAGATTGATGAATCCATTGAATCATTACATCATTTATGTGGTGTAATTGGTCTCCAGTGGCCTCATTTATAAAAATGTTGTGTAGAAAAGATCATTTCTGAAATGATCATACGTGTGATTCTGAAATGAACATACGCACAAAAAACATGCGTACGCCACTCTTCCAGATGTTTCCAGATGAAATTGCGCGCAGCCGAATGGTTTTACGTCTCTGCCTTTGCCTTGTGAACAACCCTTCATCAATATCATTAGCATATAAATGCTTTAAAGAAATCAATGGCTGAGCTGTATCTAAACATATATCAAACAATATTTTTTTATAGGCCTAGACTATGCCTATAAATGTTGTTAACTGTGTTAATGTGCTGTCAGCTTGAATAACTAATTATGGTTTTCCAAGCGGTGCTTACTGGAAAGAGATCTTATGCATCCATGCGAGATCTTATGCATCCATGAGAGATCTTATGCATCCATGAGAGATCTTATGCATCCATGCGAGATCTTATGCATCCATGAGAGATCTTATGCATCCATGCGATTGTCCTTTCCATGCTCTCACTCTTACTGCTTGCAGAAGCCTATTATGAAGAATCCACATTTTTTTCAGAGATTGTCGGTTTACTTTGGAAGTAAGAAATAGTACCTTATGATGGAAAGACTTCTAAAGCATTAATCCTGTATACAGGCAGAGATGTAAAGTAACTAAGTAGAAATACTTAAGTACAGTACTTAATGTAAGTATGATTGGGGGAGTGTATGTACTTTGCTTGAGATTTTATGTTTCTTCCTACTTTTACTTTTACTGTGTTGTACTTTTACTTTTACTGTGTTGTACAAAGCCCCTATGACTGCTTTTGTGTATTGGAATGCAAATGATGTGCTCCTCTGCACCCACATTCCCAGAGCATTAAGTGATTCCTTGCCTGGAGCACAAAAGAGAGGCGTGTGACTCATTAACATCCAATGATGGCGTCACTGCACAGAAAAAGAGCATGACCAGTGGGACTTAAATCTGTGACACATCTTTCCATGCTGCACACACTACTGAAAAGAGCAGAAACACTGACTAGGGGGCATACTGGCTATTGGTCCTCCCTCTGTCTATTTAGGATTCTCTCTACGGTGGATGAATTACCCGGTTGAAGTTGATATGAAAGTTGTGGTAATCTCTGTCTGAAATCTGGGCTTTATTTGGGTACTATTCTGTATGTAATGTAATGTATTATAAAATGAGAGTATATAAAAAGGCTTTCTGTCCAAGATGTTACTGTGATGTACAGTATATGGCGGCTAATCCTTGAAGGTGCTAAGCAATATTATTAAAGTAATCAAAGTCATTTCATTTTAACCAACTGTAAATATGAGCAAAAAACATCAACAATATTTAAAATAACATTATTTAAAATATTTAAATAAATTATTGGCAAAACATAAATACTTTGACTTTTTTTTACTAATGGAAAGTATACACCCAATTAGGTAACACTTTCTAATAACTACACAACATTCATCATTTGTTAAGCCTTTATTACTTATTAGTTAATGGTTTGTTCATCATTAGTTATTTCTTGTTCATACATAATTTATCATCAGTAAAGCATTTGTTCACACAGTTATAAATGGTTTGTACATAGTAAATAAGCCTATCCAAAAAATTATGTAAGTACATGATTTATACTTAGTAAATAATGAAACAACCGCTTATAAATTAAATCATTTTCCCATTATAAACCAGTTGCAAACTATTACAAATTGCTTTGTTCATCATTTGTAAAGCATTGCTTCTATGTTAATTCTCATAAATACAGTATTTGTAACAACTGTTAAATAATGGAAATATTACTTCATCAAAAACATATTATTGCATCATTTATTAAGTAGGCTATTAAGAATAATATAAAAACATATTTTAGATATAGGCTTATTTACTATGAACAAACCATTTATAACTGTGTGAACAAATGCTTTACTGATGATAAATTATGTATGAACAATAAATTACTAATAATGAACAAACCATTAACTAATAAGTGACAAAGGCTTAATAAATAATGAATTGTATGTAGTTATTATAAAGTGTTACCCAAAATTATTCTGAAATAAATACCATTGGCATTTTTACTACAACTGTCATAGTCAGAGAGAAATCCCGCCTCAAAGTCCTTTTGATGGTTTTTATATACAAGTCAATGGGTGGATTACGGTCTATTGACCTCTCCAGAATAAGTCCCGCCTCCGTAACTTCCGTATCCATCCAACTTCCGGGCGTGGATTGTCTATGGGAAATAACATGGCGTTTCGAAATATCATACCGGTAAAACATCTGTAGGTAGCGAAGTTGAAAAAGCTGGTGGGCAGATTGGCCTACACACTTCTGCCATCTAGTTTCCACTGGATTTTTTATTGTCGGTGCCGTTTAAGTAGTATACTATAGACTATACTACTTAAACGGCACCGAAAATCAAAAAATCCAGTGGAAACTAGATGGCAGAAGTGTGTAGGCCAATCTGCCCAGCAGCTTTTTCTACCTTGTCACCTACAGAGTTTGACAGGTACGATCTTTCAAAACGGCATGTTATTTCCCATAGACATTTGACTACCGAAGGTTGGATGGATACGGAAGTTAGGAGGCGGGACTTATTCTGGAGAGGTCTATGGAAGATGGTGCATTTGCTGATCTAGCTAATCTACCAATCCCTGGGCAGGAAATGGAATGGATACAAACTTGTCTCTTCAGTTTGCTTCCTGTTGGTTTGATGGTCAAAAACGAATGATAAAACAATCGTTATGTGAGGGTTTCCCCCCGTGATTATATTTTCGCAACGTCTTTGGACCTATTAGGCCTACTTCAGTTCATTAATTATGCAAACTGAACTGAACACTACTTTTCTTTGCAGTGTAAGTGTGAGATTTAATTTTGTCGGACAACAGAAACCCTGGGCCCAATAATTTGCCACTATTGGTCTAAAATCTTTTTCATTTGTTCAGTTATACTCCATACATCATTTTAATAACATTTCATGTCTTTTGTTAATATTCATAAGAAGTTAAATTGAAAGAGATGGTGGTCCAACGGCGGACCACAAGTGGCACGCCACCAGCGGCATACCACCAGCAGTCCGCTATCTGCCAATCTGATTTTGCTATCTGGGTAGTGGTAATAATGTTACACCTGTGGACTCAACTGCCCCCACCCCAGTCCAGGGAAGACACCCTGTCGATGGTAAGTTATTGGTATCTTATTATATTGACTAAAGTTAATGTTTGCGTCACTCGATGTAATGTTAGCCTAATGTTACCTCAGGGGTTAACGGTTAACATTAATGTTAGCTCGGGAGCTAACTAACATTAATGGTAGTTCAGCACCTGTTTTTGAGTAGCACTAGCTGTCCGCCTGGCTCAAGGAAGTATCTTATTAAGTCGACGGAAGTTAATGTTAGTGTCACTCGATGTAATGTTAGCCTATTGTAATGTTACCTCAGGGGTTAACGGTTAACATTAATGTTAGCTCGAGAGCTAACTAATGTTAATGGTAGTTTAGCACCTGTTTTCTAGTAGCACTAGCTGTCCGCCCCGGCTCAAGGAAAATGTTCATAAATCTGATATCACAGTCAATTGGTAAACATGTTAAATTTGTGTCGATTGTAAGTCATTAAGTCATTATTAACTTACATAATACAGCGTATTATGTTGACTAACGTTAGCGTCACTCAATGTCAACTTTAGCCCCATTGCTTAAGTTACCTCAGGGGTCTTCAACGGTTAATATTAGCTCATGGCCATTAGCCAATCCTGGTTAATGTCAAGTTGTCATTTCAAAGACATCCCAAACATATTAAATGTAAACTTGTCATGACCAAGACAACTTCTGGTAATGTCACTTTGATTAATGTCAAGTTGTCATAATCAAGACAACCCCAGGCAATGTAATCTTGTTATAACAAAAACCGAATGACACTTAATGACAGAGGTCATGAATGTTTATGACATCTTTATAACATTTATGACACTTTTATGACAGTGTCATGTCATAGTTGATGACCGTGTCCTGTCACTCTTATGTCAATGGTGTCAAGTAAAGTGTTACCGTTTAGTTTTTTTCCCTGCAAATGCTACCACGTTTTTTTGCTCAGCAATGAGCATTCAAACTCGTTATCATGCAAAGCATATCCAATATCCATTTTATCGATTAATAAGGAAAGGTTGTTACAAGCTGTATTTGGGATTAGATTTATGGGTAGACTTAGTAACACATCATAATGTTTTTTTTCTTTTACTGTACTAAGGGCTCTACAAAACGGACTGGAAAAGATTATGAAATCAAAGACTTAAATTCCTCCATTTCTTCATTTCTCTCCTTCCTTTATCTCTTTTGTAGCAAAACACTGTGGGCCAGATGTAGCCTACGTACATTTGCGAACGTAGCATTATCAGAGTCATGGACAAACCGCAGATTGCGAATGCTGTCAGACCCAAGTTTTCGTCGTATTTATCAATCGTTCAATCCTCAGTGTAAACTGCGCCTTTCTCTGCATTTCTCCGCCCATAAATGCAATTTACGAACGTCCACAACTGAATGGCAGCGCCTACATACAAGCGCAGTTGAATGAAGTTAACTGATGACAAGATTAAAAAGAATCAAATGTTTAGCGATCATGAAATAATACCATGATAAGATGTCAACAAGCAAGGAGATAATGAAGATCAGTAGTTCTACTCAAACTACTTGTGCACGTAGGCTATGGAAGATTGGTCAAATCTAGCAAGTAGGAAAGTTTAAGTGAATGACGTGAAAGACATTCAAGGCCAACGAAAGTTAATGTTGCTTTTGATAGTACAAAGACTTACAAAACTGGCGCTCTAAAACGCGATTCTGTTGTCTTTGAAAGGTTCTCTTATTGACGCATTGAACTGCAATTTGGATTAACACCTGCTTTTACAAGATGGAAGTATTTAGGCGCAGAATAGACGTGTGATTTCAGGAGCAGTCTTTGTACATACCGCAGAATACATAATTAGGCGCTCTTTACTCTTCCCCTCCCATCTTTTTATGCTAAACTCCCACTTTCCCCTAAATCCTCCCATGAATGAATATGCATGACATGAAAAACGCAATCTACCACTTTCAGCTTCCGTGACAGGCAGTTTGCGTTTTTACATCATTGCGGCCTGTTTGTACATACCTCGCAATGATTTTACACGCACTTTGCAAAACAAATACGCCTGAAGTGGGCGCAAAAGCGTTAGTACATCTGGCTCTGAATTATGTCTCACTGATTGCACTTTTGTGTCCTGAAGACATCAGAGCCTGCCATCACCTAAGAACGTTTCGAAGAGGTGGGTTAGATTTAGACAAATGAATGAGGCTTTGGAGCAAGAACACCCGCCACCCCACTATATATCACTTCTAAACCTTTCTCAGTGACTCCTCTCTCTCCCTCTATCTATCACTACCCCTTTCTTTCCTAGTTTCTACTATCTAGCCACCTTTTTCCTGTTTCAGGTAAGAGGCAAAATAAGGTGGGTTTCTGTGGGGGGGAAATCTTGATTAATTAACACCTTAATTATATGGATACATCCCAGTGCAATATAACTGGTTAATTATATGTGGTGATGTCAAAAAAGAAAGGAAAATAAGAAAATGTGAGGAGGTTAAAGAAGAAAGCTTTACATGGATCAAATCCAAACAAGAGGGGACTGTTTTTATACAGAAGACAGATAAATCTTAAAAGTGGACAAAGTGTGTGCGTAAATTCAGGAGTGATTTCTACATACACAACACGAAACCAGAGGCTTTACAACCCTTTCAAAAACACCACGGAAACAAACAGCAATGCTAGATGAATTATTATTTAGATTTGACAAATGCTAATGCACAGTATTTCAATTAATGTGTCACAATCATGCTGATATTTTAGGTGAATTATGTGTGTTATTGAAGCACCAACATAGAATCATATACTTACATAGTGCCATCTGTGTGAACATAATTCATCTGTAAATGGGACAATTCACATGATGGAATGATTAAATCTACACCCATGAAATGAAAATGGCTGGCACACTGAGGCTCTGAAATGTGGTGATGTAGCTTTTATTAATCACTGTCTGCACAATGGCTCTGTGGTGGGGTGCCTGTCTGACCCCAACAGATGCAGATTGCTTTAGCTGGCATTGGCTAATGAGTGCATGGACTGCAAAAATGAGGAGAAATAGCCACCAAGACTGAGGGGAAGGTTGTGTATTTGCATTTCGTGCCCCCAGGCCAGGTGCTGATGCTATTAGTGGTTCATACAGAGTGATATTGATAGAGCTTTCCTTACCATTTAGTGGTTCATTGAACAAATATGAAAATAAATATGCCCTTTTGTTAACTCATGCCTTTCATTAATTCCTCATTCAGGAGTCAGATTGAAGGCCGAACAGCAGCCGCTGCACTCTGACGTTTGCCGTCTGTCTCTGTTAATGCTGGTTTGTGCAACTGGGATGTGTGTTAGTGTGTGTGTGGCACGGAGGCTCATGCTCACTCAAATCTCATCAAACTCAAAAAGACAATTCGTTTTTCATAATTTGTTTCTCTCAAAAATCGAAAATTATTTGTTGATATGCCAAGCCCGTCTGTCCTCCGAATTAATTTCAGTGTTTTTGGATGGTTTTTAGATATGGTGTTGGCCAGGCAGCACATGCAAAAACACATCTGTGGAATTGAGAAAATTACGGAAGTACAGAAGTAATTATCTTGGTCAGAAGCCAGACAAATATTCAATCTTTGGTGTCACGAGGAGAGCATCTTTGATGTCATAACTTGTCAAAAAATGTAGAATAGTATAGTTGGAATTAGCAGTTCAAAGCTTTTTTGTCCTATTAGTAAATATATCCTCACAATCTGCTAGCTGTCTATTCTAGGTGTCTGCTGTTTGTTTCTCTTGTCCAAAGTGACTCAGAGCAATAACCGTACACATTAAAAGCCTGTGTTCTTTGGACTTTTTTGGAGGGTTTTTTGCCCGAACCTTTTTGGAAACCTTTGTTTGGACTAGCCTGCCCTTTGTTACCAGCCTATGCCTGTTCAGCCACGTGAGTCTTATCTACCTGTGTACCAAACTCTGCCTGTTTTTTGCCACTTTGGATATCTGACTGAACCCTGCCTGTACTGCTGCCTGTGTTTTTGTCTGCTAATCTGTGTACCAAACTCTGCTTGTTTATGCCATTTCTGGATTTTTAAAAAAATTTTTTTTAATGCAAACACCATTGACATTACAGAAAATGCAACACTACAACGACATGCACAAGAATACTACATCGGACAAACAGATGTACATTACACAAACACATACTGTAACTTAACAAGACATCACATTGACATGGCTTATTAACACACATAACATTAATAACAGAAAGGCTAAGGATGATTTGCGTCCAGGATGATTACAGATATGATTATCAGGGATGAAGTTGATGACCGGAATGACAAGAAGGGGGGCTGGGGGGGGGGGTGCGGATGGTAGCTCTGAGAGTGTGAATGAGGTGGTGTTGGGATGGGTGTGTGGGTGGGGGGGTAAGGGGTAGTGAGTGTGTGAGGATGTATGTGTGTGAGTGTGTGTGTGTGTGTGTGTGTGTGTGTGCATATGTGTAAGGTTGGCTTGCTGTTGGGCCAGGAGGAGAGAAGCTGGAACACAGAGAGGGAGGGTTTCAGAGGAGAGGAGTTGTAATTATTCTGTTAAAGATGAGTGTAATAAAAATAACTGATTGCCTGACTGATTGACAACCTGGGCACCCATTAATGGCCACAGTTCCACCCAGCCCCGGCAGTTATGGCGATGAGCTGACAGAGAGGAGGACCTGCGTGCCACCCATCCCCTCAGGCCCCCATCATATGCACACGTCCCCCACTACCACGACCAACCACACCTCGCCCCCAGACCTCCATCCAGCACGCCACTCTTGACCTAAATATGTATGTGAATGGCTAGGTTGAGAGCTCTATCTAGTGTGTAGCATTAAAAGAAGTGGGCATGCATGGTGAATATCTGTCAGGATTTCCCCATGCACACCACACTTACCCTGTGTAAGATGTATGCCTCCTCTGTAATGTGTGCATTAAAATAAGTGAGGCATGCAGATAGACACCTGATGAGGTATCTACCTGCACTCCACCCTTACCCTAGTCTGTTTTGTGGTTTTGTTTATGTTTTATGAATGTCACCTAATATGTAGTGCAATTAAAAGAGAGTAAGCGTGCTGTGTGCTTCCAGAACAAGGCATGTGCATGAGCGTATGAGGAGGGTGCACAACGGGGGCCCAGGGCCAATAGATAACCCACAGGACCCAACCAATGCCAAACCCACACAGCGACCCGCCAGGACCGAGTCTCCCAAGCCATCAAATGGGGCCCCGGCAGAATAACGATGAGAGAGGCAGAGAGTGAAATTAGTAAAGTTATCAGAGATGTAAATAAAAGGGGGAGGGGAAGAAAGGGATGCTATTTATTTGCTATTAATAATAATAATAATAATAATAATAATAATAATAATAGTCAGGGTGCGATTTGTGTAAAAACCAGAGGGGGGGATGATTTTGAATAAGTTTGTAAAAAAAAATGAACGAACGATTCATAGCCTAGTAATGTCATGGCTAATAATACCCTATATTATTTTTGCCACCTTTGTAACATTTTAGTTTTAGTTTACCGTAGAGTATGACTTTAAACAGCGAGTGTGCTTGGTATGATGATCAGCTCCTCTAATGCAGGGTAGGACTACGTTTTGACAACCATACAAATTCACCTTGTTCTTGCCCCATCTGAAATGACTTCTCTACTTTTGCTGCCTCCATCCTTTCTGTATTTGTTGTGTAAAAAAACGTTGTATATGATGGCACTGAAGTCTTAAGTTAGTGAATTGGCTAACAGTGTTAGCTGACCTGCTGATTTGCATTCAGTGCATAATATTGCAAATCTGTTTATTGTAGCCTACAGAAAATAAATAGCCTATCATACTGTCAGTTAATTGACTACAGTGCAGTGAAGAGTTTGGAGAGTAAAGTTATAGGGCAACTTGAAGTTTTATGAAAATAATTTACGAACCAGAACATAAAGACCATGAAGCTTCTATTTCTTGCAGCTGTTAAAACACCCGCTTGATAGTTTAAATACCCACCAACATTCGTTTTTGCAGTACAGATTATTATGACCGCCAATAGCGAAGCTAGCGAAGCGGTCATATAGGGATTGTCAAAGTTTTTTTTTTTTTTTCCCGTCATCTACTTCCTGAATTTTTGGTCAACGATACCCGGGACACATGAAATTTGGTGGGTATGTAGCCCCACTAGACTTTTACGGGGCCCCCCGAACCGCAAAAAAAGCAGTTTTTCCTAAATAACTACCTGAACCGTGGCACTGAGGATGAAGAATCTTTTATGGTATGAAGAATGTTTTATGGTATGCAATATTATTCTGCTTTAATCGCCCCTATCTTCAGTTAAGATGTTCAGAACTGCACCAAATTTTATGTGTATGATTGACCTGGCATTCTCTGGGGGTATGCCAAGTTTCGTACAATTTCATCCATGGGGGGGGGGGGGGTCTAAAAAAATTAGGTTATGTGTACATTTAGTGACTGTACACTCATTGGCCTGTAGATGGCGGTGCACACATATACACATGCACACACACACAGGCACCCACATACTATCGGTATTAGAATGGCCGATACATAATTACAAATTCAGTAGGATTAAAAGAAAGCCAAATATTCATCATCATCATCATGGCTGCATTTCCAGTATTGGCGATAAGTAGTTGTTTGTCCACTAGATGGCGCATCGTTGCAGTGAGTTTTGTTGGAAGTTAAAAGTGGGTTGGAAAAACAATGGACGCTTCCTACAAGGACTGTAGTTTACCGCAGAGAACGTCTAATAAGGATAGGACGATGTTCACATGAAATGTAATTCCCATTTCTTGAAGCCGAAATAAATCTGAGGATGTTTATCGGACATGCTTGGTTTTTACTGCAAGTACGTTAATCTTATAATATCAATAAGGACCTAGGTAATGTTACCGTTAGCGTTGGTTGAGTGATGGAGGCCAATTTGATTGATTGCATTTGTAGAAAACTATACCAAAAAACAGACAAGAAAAAAGACTATTGCAGTAATCCAGGCATGAAGAAATAAATGCATGTATAATGGTCTCAGTGTCTTTAAAAGTTAAGATGGAACTAATCTTGGAAATATTTCAGAGGTGATAGAAACAAGACTGTATGAGCTTTGTGATGTGACGTTCAAAGTTTAAATTACTGTCAAACCAGACACCAAGATTCTTTGCAACAGGTCTTTGCAAGAATCACATCCAATTCCTCTGCATTCAGAGAACATTGTCAGGCCTCTGTTTTTATCACAAATAACAGACTAATGCTCCTTTGAAACTGTGATTGAAAAGGCAAGTAAGTTCACAGTATCTGAAAATATGCAGCAATGACACTTCCATTGTAGTTTTAGGCTGGCTGTAATGGGACATTTCATACAATGGGGATACTGACTGGACTAAGATTAATAGTCTTGGTTCAGAATGCAATGGAGTGACTTAACCTGAACAATGGGCACCATCCATCAGAGTGGTTTGGTCCAGTTTTGGTGCATTTTACTATGAAATAATCCAGTGCAATCCTTTTGATTTGGGATCATCTCTCCTGGGGACTTATGATCCCGATAAACACAAGTGTGTAGTGTAGCATGCACTCCTTACATCCTCTGTTTTACAGTTTCTGTCAACATACAGTACATGCTTCTTCAACCACAAACACACACACACACACACACATAATCATCTTCATATTAACCCCACTCTCCTACAAATACATTCATACAAGCAATAGTATTTCAATCCAGTATCCAATCTATGGTTTGTTTCATAGCATGCATAGCAACTCTATGGTAAATGTGTGTATATTCTTGCAGAGTTGTAGTTTTCCCTGTCTCTTGAGAACCATTTCCTCATTGAGAGGTTTTAACGTGGCTCAATCATACCATAGTTATTATCCTGGGAATCACATCAAAACTGTTCACAGGTGCCAAATGATTTCTTCACCATATCAATTTCTGCCCCTCTTCTTTTCCCCCTTCTTTTTTACATGTTAGCTACCAATATATGCAAGGCACATTGATAACTCACAGATAACAAAAGCATATTGGGTGCTCTTGGAAAATGGAGGAAATCACACTCAAAACCGGTAGGAATCGAGGCACTCCAGATATGACTACTTCAGTGTCATCAGAGCCTTTTCTAATCTTTTTTTTACTGCTTACAGGAAACAAATCTGTGGTGGCCAATTATTGTTTGTAATGTTAAAGTTCATGTTAAAACTTCAGCACCTACTGTACATTCAACAGATGTCAGTGTCACTGTATTTCACATCAAACTGTAACTGAAATGATACAGGAAGTCTGTAAACCTGAGTTACAAAGCCTCTGTTGCCATGGTGCTCTTGGTAAATACAGCAACATTGTGTCCTGCTTGGAGACTAGATTCTTATTATAAATGAACTCTTTGATTGCTTGGAGACAGCATGTTCTTGCTCATGTCTACTTAATGACATTAGGAAAGCTTAAAAAGGTTTATATATGATCTGAATGGAGAGATCTGAAATTACTAATGCTTAAATTACTAGTGCTATAAGTAAGGGAATTCACACAGCCAACAACAAAGCCTATTTATTGTCAAAAACAAAATCACAAACAAATGAACCTGTGGGCAAAACACATTAACATAAACATAACACAAAAACATTAACATAAACATAACAGAACAGCCTTCAAGAGCATTCCACTGGGGTTATCGAGCAAGCACCTTCATTCATCAGTGTTCCATTGAATTAGGCCCGCACCACCTCCAGAAGGCTCAGCTGTGGTATCTGGTGTCCCAGGCCCACCCCCCTCTGCACTTTCATATAAAAGGTGCAACAATATTTTTTTAGAAATTGGAACTTCAGGCCCCAGTCGTGGCGCAGCTGGCTGGGGCACCTACACCATATGCCGGCGACCCAGGTTCGATTCCCGCCCCGTGGTCCTTTCCGGATCCCACCCTGACTCTCTCTCCCACTCACTTCCTGTGATTCTCCACTGTCCTATCTAATTAAAGGCATAAAAAAGCAAAAAAATATACTTAAAAAAAAAAAAGAAATTGGAACTTCCATTTGAGATTGAAAACATGAATGATCCGTCATAATGACAAGTGGTTTCTCCAGCAACTTAAAGGAAAATTCCGGTATTTAGCACTTTGAGTCCCTTTTCTGGTTTGTTTTGGATGAACTTCGGACACCGAAATTTTGACGATTGGTCCTGTCTCGACTTTTCTGACTCGTTTTGAATCGCCTTTGACTACTCAGAGTGGCTGCCAACAGGCATACTCAAACATGTCCTAAAACAACCCTTAACGTTCGTTTTCAAAACTGTGCAACTCACCGAGTGGTTAGTGGTGTTTGTCACATGAATGTCACATTGATACTGTAATTAAACTAGAAAACAGAGTCAGAACTAGAGGATTGCCCCCACCATACACAGGCTTCACAACAGAAGTACAAGAATAACTTTTATTAAACAAATTCATGCAGCTGGCAATTCAGTCCAAATGGGTAAAATTCAGAGCACTGTTCACAAATCACTCCTTTCAGCGAATTAAGTACGATGAATAAATAGGCAAGGGCATCACACTCTAAAAAGCAGAAGCAGTGGAGGATAGGTTACCGATCAGGCGTGTGCGGAGGCCTCCACAATAGCGAATGTGGACAACCCCCTGACTGGGAAGCGGCAATCAGTGCACTCCTAAATCCCTGGCCTTAACTAGCATCTCCCTACCTAACGCTGGAACCTCACCCTCCAGTCCTGCTAGCTAGCTTCACTGCCGGCAGCCCTAAACAGCTTGCGAGCTGCACCCACCCACCCACCAAAAACTGAGTGCTTAGCTCGGTCGACTCGCAGTAAACTATAGGCTACCGCTCCCCAGGACCCTCACCATTCCTGGCACTCTCCCTTTTCATTTTTTTATTTAATTGAATTGTACTTATAGAGCGTCAAAACATTACACATGTCTCATGGCGCTTTACAGAGTGTTAGACAATCAGAGAAAAAAAAAGAAAAGAAGGCCCATGGGTAACAGGGGAGGAAAAACTCCCTAGAATTAGATATAGGAAGAAACCTCGAGCAGATCCACGACTCAAGGGCCTGACCCATCTGCCTAGGGTCAGATACAGGACAGTAAGGTCTGTATACATGACAAATGCATAAGTTAGTCAGGTGTAGAGAATAGGACATGGTGTTTAAAGCCACCTGAGGTGAAAGTTACAAGAGGTGGGATGATTACACACCTTCCTTCTCCCCAAATCACAATCAGCATGCAGGTGTTCTCAATCACAGGTACAATTCACAACACAGGTTTCCCCCGCAGATCCCGCCCCCCCCCACACACAAGAGTCTCTTTGTTACACTCCCCCCACCCTTAAAGCAGACTCGCCCTCGAGTCAAAACATTTCATAGTCCCTAGCCCATGTTGGCGGTCTCCTTGAGCGTCCTCGATGAGTCTCTTGGGGTAGAGTCCCGCCTTTCAGGTTCCTCTCTTCCCTGGCAGAATGGTCCAAAGCAAGCGTCCCAAACAACCCAGCGTGTGAACGTGTGTGGTCACCTCGGCCCTGTGTTGCTTGAGCAGACTGGTCCCCTTTTTCCTGTGGTCCCGACCCAATGGAGGTGGAGCAGCCATCAGACTCACAGCAGGCAGCTGCCACCACTCTATACAAGACCTCAGTTACCCTTTTAATAACTTTGTAAGGGCCCTTGAACCTCCTTTGTAATTTCGGAGATAGTCTCCTTTTCTTAGCCTTCCCCAGAACCCACACCAATTCCCCCTCAGAATAATATTGGAAATGTAGGCTACTTTAAAATCATATGCCTCTTTCTGCTTCCCTGAAGCCCTAACCCTAACCTTGCCTGATGGCCTTTTACTGCATCTACTACTGTGGACAATGTATTAAATAACCTGGTTACATACTCTGTGGCCGAGGAGAATTTTTCCCCATTACCCAGGTCTAGCAGCACATGGACGGGCAGAACTACACGACTTTGTATGGTGTAAACCCAGTACTTGAATAAACACTGCTCCTGTAAGCCATCATCACATAAGGCAATAAAATGTCCCAATTCGACTGATTATCCTCTACAAAAAGGGACAACATTGACAACAGAGTTCTATTAAACCTTTCAATCATCCCATCCGATTGGGGATGATAAGGCGAGGTCCTGGTCTTATAAATGTGTAGCAACCGGCACACTTCTCTAAATAGCCTTGACTCAAAATTCTGGCCGTGGTCAGAATGAATAGTGTGGGGAGTTCCAAAGCGACACACCCATTGTTCCATCACCACCGTTTCAGCACACCCATTGTTCCATCACCACCGTTTCAGCTTCTTAATTAGGCAAAGAAAACGCCTCTGTCCACCTTGAGAAGTAATCCCCAATGACTAATACAAACCCCTTTTTTCCCTTGGGGTTTCAGGGAGGGGGCCTAAGATGTCCAGAGCAACTCATATGGCCTAGATCAGGGGTGTCAAACTCATTTTCATAGAGGGCCACATCATTGAATTTTTAGGTTACTGAGGACCACTGTTACTGTCGGCGGACATGTGCATGGTGCAACCATGAAATCTGTATTGCAGTATGGCTTATTCAAAATTGGTGTGAAATAATGGTCCCTACCCACTTTAAAACAGTGTGGCTGAAATAAAAAACAAACATAGCCTACAACAGTAGCATTTTCAAATGCAACTTCTAGGCCTATTAGTTAACAACTGATCAATATTCATTCATGGACTGACACTGATGAGAATAAACTGCAGTCAATAATGTGCATAACAATGTCCATAACACTTGTTTGTACTCACCACTAAAAGAAACTGTGGCTAAGAAAGGTGCTGTGTGTGTGTGTGTGTGTGTGTGAGAGAGAGAGAGAGAGAGAGAGCGAGCGAGAGGAGAGAGCTATGGTATGCACACCCATCCCCCCTCCCCCACCCCCGCAAAAAAGAAATTCATGCGTGGACAATATTTGTCTGTTTCCCTGTCTGTACATTGCAAAAAAGTAGCCTACATAGCATAATAACAATATCCACATGCAATAATACAACAACGTCTACGATTACCTATTCATTTGGACAATTTGATACAGCCCTATAGCTAAAGTTAACTTTAGTTTTGTTCTAGCGTACTGTGACGTCTGGCTTTAAACAGCTGTAATGCAGTCTAACGTTCTGACAAGCACACCAATTGCCTACCTTGTTCTTGACCATCTGGAATAACTCCTCTAGCTTTGCTGCCTCCATCCTTTCTGTTTTCGTTGTTTAAACTTGTGATATCCATGATGAGTAGCCTATTGAGTGAGTGAATTAGCTCAACATTGTGTGCTGATAACCATATATATAGCCGAGTAAAAGAAAACAACAAGTAGCCTAATTGCGTGCCTGCATGCGTATTCTGTCTCCTGCTCAAACAAGATGTGTTGATAACGTAGCTAATGGGATACTGTGCATAGTTGGGAAGGTATGGTCGGCCAATTTAGTGTGATACACATTACACACACACACAAGGGAAGTTTTCTCTCCTTGTTGAGTAGCCTGATGGCGCCTGTTTTGAACAATATGCTATGGGATATGCCCTCGACAGGTTGACACACAAAAAAACAGGGACTGACGTGCGGGCCGTTTAAAATCATCGTGCGGGCCGTATATGGCCCGCGGGCCGTACGTTTGACACCCCTGGCCTAGATGGCACGCCCCTGTTTCCCAGCTACTTTTCGGGAACCACAAACCACACACTCTCGACACCAACGCTTCACATCCCCAAACCACACACTCTCGACACCAACGCTTCACATCCCCAAACCACACACTCTCGACACCAACGCTTCACATCCCCAAACCACCCCGGCCAATAGAAACGATCCTTTACCTTCTCTTGTAACTTCTGTATTCCCAAGTGACAGAATTATGTAACTTGCCTAAGATTTGTGGTACCAGGGACTTGGGGATAACCACCTGGACCCGATTTGCTGCATCAGAATTAAGTGATGGACATCGAACCAACCTGCAACTGGGCCCACACCGGTGCATACTGCTGTAGGTCGTTTGGTGGTTGCAGACAATCACTCCCCTGCATTTTTTCTGCCTCTACTGCCTCTACTTTGGATGGATCTGCTTTCACACCCTTGGAGGAAATTATATGACCTAAGTACTGCACTTGGTTAGCGAACAAATTGCACTTTGTGGGCTTGACTTTAAGATTAGCTTGACGCAATTTAGTCAAGACCTCATCTAGACGGCCCAAATGTTCCTGAAAGGTACGCCCAAAAATAATTATGTCATCCAAGTACACCAGACAAGTGGTCCACTGAAGATCTGCAAGGACCAAATCCATCAGACGCTGAAATGTACTTGGACTATTACAGAGGCCAAAACTAAGGACGTTAAATTCAAACAGGGCCTGACGAGTAATGAAAGCAGTCTTATTTTTATCTTCGGGATCCAACTCCACTTGACAGTAGCCACTGGCTAAGTCAAGAGTAGAAAACCAGCAAGCCTTATTCAAGCTGTCAAGAGCAACATGGATTCGGGGTAATGGATATGCATCTTTTCGGATTACATCATTCAACTTACGATAATCCACACAAAATCGAAGACAACCATCACGCTTGCGCACCAAAACCACTGGTGCTGATCAGGGACTATAGGAGGGCTGAATGATGTTATTTAATTAGCCAACATTTGCTGAAGTGTTCAGCCGGGGCGGGGAGGCAACTTAACTGGCTTTGCATCCCCTGTGTCGATCTTATGCAAAGTGAGGTTTGTTCTCCCCAGATCACCCTCGCCAACACTGAATACAGATAACTTTCTGTGCAACAGACCCTGGATATCCATTAAGTCAGACGGAGCAAACCCTCTCTGGTGTAACCCAAAATGGGTTATGAGCTTATCAACAGTCCATGGTTCATGCAAGTCGTCTCCGGAGCCCACATGTTCAGACTTACAACCCACCTCAATGTCTGTATGACATGGTGAGGGCATCCTTAGTCACATTAATTACATTAACCTCCCCATTTCCACTTTACAGACCACACCAGCAATCATTACATCACACTGATTGGATATGGAGTCTGATGGTTCCAACATACCCTCACAGCTGGGCCCAAATGAATATTCCACCATGCCGGCAATGATTACCTCGCTACGGGGGCGAATAACCGTGTCTTCAGGGACTATGACAGTCCGGGGCTTATCCATATCTGCCGGCACAACAAGGGGAAACATTTTACCCATTATGCGACACTCATTCTTTCCAAAATTCACCACCACCCCATATTTGCTCAGGAAATAAAAACCCAAGAGAATGTCCTGCGAGGGTACATCAGCCACCAAAAATTCAGTTACTAAGGCCAATGACTCAAACTGGCAAACTGTTTACCATATATCCCCACAATCCCCATTCCCCCACCATTAGCTGCAGAAACATCGCCGTGATGTCCAGCCAATTCTGACCCCCCTTTTGTTATATCGAGCCACAGCTGTTTTGGAATAACCAACAAAGTTGCCCCACATATGTATCAATCCATTTGGGGGCAGGCAGTGGGCCTATTGTACCTGCCCCCTGCAGTTTCCCTGCAAATATGGACAGTCTCGTCTTATATGTCTGTTACAACCTCACTCCCAGCAGCCACCCCCTGACCCGCTGGCTCCCCGACTCAGTGGTACAGCACGGTCTTGGGATTCCCAAACAGGTTCCCCAGGGAGCTTAGTAAGACTGTGCTTTTTCATACTGTTGAATCTTAGACACGGTAGTCCGCAGAGACTTTACTTCCTGCCTCAATTCTGCCACAACCCCCAACAGCACTTCCATTTGTTAATTGCTTTTAGACGTATACTCCACCACCCCCCTCACTTTAGTGTCATGCATCAGATGAGTCTGTTCTAAATTTCCATTTCAGAGGCCAGATCAATTGCGTCCTCTAAAGTATTGGGCTTTGCACTGCGTAGGCAGACCCCAAAGTGCATTCAAACTCACACCCATTCTTCTCTGTTGCATTGCTCACAGACATTTACATATAGCAGACGCTTTATCCAAAGCCAATAGCATTCAAGCTACGAGCATACTACCTCGTTTTTCAGCAAAACTACTTGAATTTCAAGTCGGTGCGCCCAACTTTAATACGTGCATAGAGGCTTCTCAATGGGACAATTCCAGACCGAATTTCCCAACCTCAAATTTTGTGGAAGTGGTCAATTCGGGCTGGCTTCTAGGCTACAACAGTAGCACAATAGTAAATGCAGATGCAACTGACAGATCAGATTTGTGTCAAAATCTGCATCCACACTATAGAACATCAATCTAGTTGTTGGATGCAGCAACTCAAACTAGGTAGAATCGATAGAAACATAGAATCGTTTTTTCCCTGTATCGACAGTACTCGGTGAACTCGAGAAACAGAGGTCTACAGTATGTGAAAAATCGCCGGAATTCTCCTTTAAGTACATCATATCCAGACCATCTACAGAGGTAGGCTATGCTTGTTTTCCTGGGAAATATCTTTTTTGTAGAAACTATTTGATGTGTGAAAAGTGCTCAGCATAGCATGATTTTAGTGTGTACACACCATTCATACATGTGACCACCAAGTATGTAAGATTACATTGGATTTGTGTATATTATGTGTTTTGGGGGTGATATTCTGTCTTTTCATAGTCCTGTCTGAAGGCGCATCAGTTAGTTAGTGCTAGTGTCTGTCCTTCAGTGCTGCTGACAGGAATGTAGATTCATTACCCATGAAGGGGAGCTCACATCACTTTGGCCATGCCTGCCTAATGTGTTCATCAGGCCTTGTGTGTTAGCTTAGAGTGACAGGGAAGGTCACACAAGGAAATGGAGTCAAATGACTGCAATTTAAGTCCTGCTTCTGCCAGCTCTACACTTATTGACTGACAGATATTCATTGAGACCACCTTAGTTGACATGCCACTGGCATGGACTATGAGGCCAGTTCCTCTTTGATGTTAAATTTCTAAAGGCAGATATTGTACATTGTAAGTCTCCTTCAAGCCAGTGAAAATTCTTAATTCCAAATACAGTTTGCTCTCCAGAGATGAACAGATTTAGTGTGGGTTTAGGGATTGTCCTTTGATGTTCAGAGTGGGTTTCTGTGTCATTATTATGCACACTGTGTCACTAGGTACCTGGTGAAGGCTCAGTCAGGGCTTCAAAAAATGCCAAGAAGTAACATAAAGGTTATATGTTACTGACCAACACAACCTTTCAGAAATCCATGGGGAAACACAGAGAAAGGAAACTGCTCCGTTAGGACATTTTCATCAGTTGCAGGAAGTGACATTGACCTTGAAAACATACAACCTTCCAGAGATGACTCAACAATAGTGTGAGTGAGGAATTGAGTCACTGATAGTTGAAGTAGCCTCTCTTCTCTTGGACTTTTTTAAGATGATGGTGAAGGAAAGCATTTCACTAATACATTGCCCATTTCAACAGTGTTCAGGTTGTAGATTGAGGTGTGAATTTGTTACCTTACTGTCAATTTGCATATAAAGCAGAAACCCATATGCAGGGATGTCACTAGGATCGAAAGACAAGGGGGGGGGGGGGGGGGGGGTGCTTAGCCCCCAGGGTTGTAGGTACAGTAATGCGCGTGCATAGAGCGGGGCGGGGTGAAAAAACATCACACCTTAAAAGGGCTTCAATGAACTGGTATGAACTGGGACACCATGCCATTAGTTTTCACTCAATATTGCTGATTATCTTGCTAGTTATAACAACAGTCTGAGGAAATTGATATTGTAGGCCTAGCTTGCCAGTGGTGCCCCCAGAAAATGTTAACAGGTGGTCAGTTGAGGCCATTGCAAATCTTGGGTGGCACACCAAATGGCGACTGACTATGTCATTATGCCCTCCTCTAGCCAAACGTGGACCTCGGTCATAAAGCATCTCTCCAACATAGGCCTACAACATGGCATCAACAACGTAACTGGGAGCAACAGTCCTTTACAAAAAAATCCTGCATTCTGATTGGCTCCTAGAATCCAATCAGATTGCAGGATCCCAACAGCCAAACAGGTTGCATGATTCTGGGAGCCAATCAGATTGCAGGATAAAAAATAGCCAATCAGATTGCAGGATTCTGGGAGCCAATCTGATTGCAGGATTCTGAGAGCCAATCAGATTGCAGGATTCCAACAGCCAATCAGATTGCAGGATTCTGGGAGCCAATCAGATTGCATGATTCCAACAGCCAATCAGATTGCAGGATTATGAGAGCCAATCAGATTGCAGGATTCTGGGAGCCAATCAAATTGCAGGATTCTGGGAGCCAATCAGATTGCAGGATTCCAACAGCCAATCCGATTGCAGGATTCTGGGAGCCAATCAGATTGCAGGATTATGGGAGCCAATCAGATTGCAGGATTCTGAAAGCCAATCAGATTGCAGGATTCCAACAGCCAATAACATTGCAGCTCTATACGCTGGCTGCAATAATATCTGTCTAAAGAGCTTACAGCTTATACAAAATGCAGCTGCTCGAACACTCACTAGGACCAAAAAATATGAACATATTTCCCCCATCGCAGCATTTTTACACTAGCTTACCTGTTAAAAGTCGCATTGACTTCAAAATATTACTTCTTATGTAGTGTAAATTACTTCCTATGTAGTGTAAATCCTCACAGCCCTAACCTTAAGAACACATCTAACCGCTGAGTTGGAAGCCTGGGCTTTTAGCTCAGTGGTTAGAGCGTTCGACTCCCATGCTGGTGTGTGTTGAGGTGGCGGGTTCAAGGGGCGTGAGTGGCGGACGAATTACGACCTTAGTTACATGAGCACCTGAATATATTAAAGATCTCCTAGTCCCATACAACCTACCAATGTATAGAAAAGCACACACATAATATATGAAAATGTATTATTAATCACCTCTATGTAATAAGATTTATTAGTAATCCAAAATTTCTACCACAGTAGCGCGTTATAGCACTTTTTACCCGAAAAAGTAGTTACGTTACTGTAACGCGTTACTTTGTAACTGCCTCCTTTGTTACTGTAACGCGTTACTTTGTTACTTTGTACACTGCCTATCACTCATCATCCTAGGGGAGGTTTTTGGAATCATTGACCTTAACTGACCACCTTGCCTAAATAGACTACAGTGGCCTTGGCAAATTCACACTTCACTAAATTCACTGTTAAATTTGCTGCCACCAAATTTTCAAACAATGCGTGAATGTGAGAAAGGTTGCTCCCAGGTGTCAGCATAAGAAACCACATTTTTGATGTACACTGCGCACCCCTCCAACCCCGCAACAACTCTATTCATAAGCCGTTGAAAGGTTGAGGGGGCGTTATGGTGCCACCCCATCTCTCTCTCCCACTCACTTCCTGTCTATCTTCACTGTCCTATCGGAACAATGTCAACATTTTAGATTGGCCCAGCCAGAGTCCAGACCTCAACCAGTCAAAAAAGTTAGCACAAGGCCAAAGTGATGGCAAATAATCGTTCCTGCCTCAAAACCCAGATTGCTGCTAAAAAGGTGCGGTCTAAAATCATCAATTATGGAGACATAGAGAGGCTTGGTAGGTATTATAATAACCATTTCGAAAGCTTTGATGGTAAATAAAGATGTTTCCACTGATTATTTGAAAAGGGTATGAATCATTTTGGACATGCCATTTTCATAAACATTTTTGACGATTATTTTTTTGATTCCATGTTTCTACCACATTGTCTTACAACCTTATGGCATGTGGCAGTGTCATTTTCAGTCAGAACAAACATATTGGTTAAGAGAAAATCAACATTACATCAGTATTTGCCAGGGGTATGAATGAATTTTGTTCTTAATATCCATAGAGATCCTTTCCATGTTGGCCAGTATTTGTGATTACATGTTGAACCTGTCAGTAGCGAAAAAAAGAGGTCTATTTGACCTAAGTCTTGCCTACCCCATTGGATTTCTATATGTACAGTAGCCGCTGATACCACTATTCCCACAATTCTTAGTGGTTTTACGACACAATCCCGAGCTCTATATTGTGTAGGTCCCCCTTTTGCCACCAAAACAGCCCTGACTCATCGAGGCATGGACTCCACTAAGGCAACAAGATGTTAGCAGTAGATCCTTTAAGTCCTACAAGTTGCGAGATGGGGCCTCCATGAATCATACTTGTTTGTCCAGCACATCCCGCAGATGCTCCATTTGATTGAGATCTGGGGAATTTGGAGGCCAAGTCAATACCTTGAATGGTGTTTCTCAAACCATTCCTGAACCATTTTTGCTTTATAGCAGGGTGCATCATAAAATACTGTTTCCATGGTACACATGGTCTGCAACAATGCTTAGGCACATGTCAAAGGAACATCCACATGGATGGCAGGACCCAAAGCTCCCCAGCAGAACATGCCGAAAGCGTTATACTGCCTCCGCCAGCCGTCTTCCCATGGTGCATCCTGGTACCATATGTTCCCCATGGAAACCACCCACATGCACACGCCATCCATGGGATGTAAAAGAAAATTTGATTCATCAGACCAGGCAACTTTCTTTCATTGCTCCGTGGCCTGTGTGGCGCTTTCAGCAGTGGACAGGCATCAGCATGGGCCTCACTGGTCTGTGGCGCTTTCAGCAGTGGACAGGCATCAGCATGGGCCTCACTGGTCTGTGGCACTTTCAGCAGTGGACAGGCATCAGCATGGGCCTCACTGGTCTGTGGCGCTTTCAGCAGTGGACAGGCATCAGTATGGGCCTCACTGGTCTGCAGCTACACAGCCTCATACGCATCAAACTGCGATGCACTGTGTTTTCTGACACCTTTCTGTCCAGCCTTAACTTTTTCAGCAATTTGAGCTACAGTTGCTTGTCTGTTGGATCAGACCACCGGTTCACCACTTTTGATAGGTACTGACTACTGCAGACAGGATCACCCCTACAAGAGTAACAGTTTTAGAGATGCTCTGACCCAGTTGTCCAGCCATCACAATTTAGCCCTTGTCAAATAAAAGTTATTCAAATCCTTACGCTTGCCCAGTTTTCCTACCTCTAACACTCTTCACCTTTTAGTACAAAAGGTTCACTTGCTGCTTAATATATCCCACCCACTGACAGGTACCACGATAAGGAGATAGTCAGTGTTATTCACTTCACCTATCAGTGGTCATAATGTTAAAGCTGATCAATGTAAGTTGCAAATAAAGAGCTTTTGGCCTCAGCCTCAGGCTATACTTTACAATAAACAAGCCATGTAGAGAGAAGGTGTGTCATCTCCTTAATATAAAGCTGCAGTTGGCAAGTCTGATAGATTGAGGAGACTTTTGAATGTTTGCAACTCTCATGCCCCTCCCCCACTACCACCAAGCACTCTCTCATCGAGTTTGTGCCCGTCACTGCACACCAGACTGCACCAGACTGTGATTGACAGTCAGATCTCACACAGCCCTGCTCTGATTGGACCAGAAGAACCGGGAGCTGTGGATTTTTGCAAAACAAATAACAGGCTCTAGGTGGAGTTAGAAGTACAGTTTCTTTTCTAAAACTGGCTGATTTATGTTGTTTTGTCGGAGCATAGTGTTGGTTTCAGTGAATATGATCAAAAAAATCTTGCCAACTGCAGCTTTAATGCCAGCATAATTCTAGAGTAGAGCAAATTGTAACAGAAGGGGTCTGTTAAGAACTTCCCAGATATCTTTATTTCTTTCCTTGCTTTCTCGGTCCTGGGAACTTTCATGGAACAAACTGTCACACCATTCTAATCAGGCAAACTTTGAGAACTCTGCGAATATTGCCATAAACAGCCAGTCGCCTTTTTGCAAAACCCAAATTCCTAAACATTTGCTATATTTAGAGTGACAGAGATTAGACAGTAGCGTAATCGGTTACAGAGAAAAGGCATACTAAGCTTCTTAAATGTGTTAAAGAGGAGAGGTGGGCAACAGAGAAGAGAAAGGGTGAGGAACAGATTCCTTTCCCCTGCTATTCCGTCATACCACCACAAGGTGCATGGCTTCCTGTAATCCAGGTAGAGCTGCATGAATGTAGGATAGAGCTTTCATGTTCTCAACACTTCCAACCCCAACAAACAAGCACACACACAACCTTCCAAAAAAACCTTTGATGTCATCATTGCACATCCAGACTGTTATCTGAGTTGACAAATCCTTCATTAGAATGCACAGGAAGCAGCCCCAGGCAGCTTATTTATTTATTTTTTCCCCTTTCGCCTGTGATTTATTTATTAATTTATCTAATCTCAGCCCCTCTCATGGCAAAGGATGCAAATTAGCTTCATCTTTCCTGTCCACGATAAGATGGAGTGGTACTGCACCCTCAGTGGAGACTTTGAAAAGCTGCAATACACAAAGTCATTTACAATAGGAATGTAATTTGGAGAGAGACAGATCTCTTTTCTGCATGCGGTAATAGCCGACGTGACAGCATTTTGGACAAGAAAGATGGATGTGTGCATTGGGGGTGGGGTGATTGTCCTTGCCTGGTTTGGCAGGGGGCAGCGTGGCCCATAGGGCTGAGATGAGAGGGCTGGGGTGGGAAGGTTGTGGGGGTTAGCTAAAGCTGGTGGCACACTACTGAACATGACTAAGGGCACAAATGTTGGCATGGAGTTGTGTGTGCATGTGTGTGTGGGCAGTGCTGGATGGGGGATGGCAGGAAGTGTTGTCCATATATGCCTCCCTTGAGGGCGAATTATGTCACCTCAGTGATCCAACATTTCACATGCATTTCAGTTATGAGTAACCCTTTGTCTGTCCTTCCTCACACACAGTTCATAACTCACGTCAAATATGTCTGCTTTTTAAAAGCAGGTGTTATCCAGACTGCGGTTAAATGAATTAGTTCTTGACATTGCGGACACTTCTAGTTTGGGACAGTCCAGTGAAAACAAATATATGAACAACTGTTTCAACTGACACTGAATATTCGGCCATTAAGTCAGGTTATTTTTCTATGAGCCAGCTGGTAGTTTGTAGGGGCTCTCACTCAATCCAGCTGTCGTCAAGTTCAGATTGTAATACTTTGCCATTCTATCTTGCTCATCAAAATAGTTCAATGCATTTTTCAATGTAAAAATGCAACCACATAGTTTTGTTTCCACCGAGTGCAGCCCATAGATGTGCTTCATTTTAAGAGGAAATTAAGTTGCCAAAATGTCGAGAATAGAAGAAACTTTCAAAAACAACAGAATCAGTATTCAGAGCAGCACTTCTGCATCTTTCAACCATATCGAAACCAACTTTTACTTTTGGTCACCTTTTATTAATATGCTACTTTTGCTTTAAGGCATCATCCACTTCCCAATCCCTGCTAGACTAGCAAATCTGTCATAACCTATAGCTGCACAAATAGTATTGTTTGGAGCAATTCCACACAAAACTGTCACGTCCACAACACCAATTAAATACCATGGCATTGTGTTGGCGTTATGGATGTGACAGTTCCGCGTGGAATTGCTCGATTTTTTAAGTGTTGAAGAATGACTGCACTTCATTATCTTGCTGTTTGTTGACATCTTATTATCATATATTGTATTATTTAATTATCACTAAACTTTTAATTTATATGCTTGTGATTGATTTATATGACAAATTATGTTAGGGTGGTGATGAGCACTTCGCCTGATGGAGTGAAAGCTTAATACAAGTAAATTCTGCACTTTCTGCAAGCAGAAAAAGTCTGTCTTTATGCAGTCTGTGTATATCTGCGCCTGTGTGCCTTAATGAAGACGAATGCAAGGAATCCATTTACACCACCTTCAGTCTGTATGGCAGCTGCTCGCTCCTGCCTCAATTAGGATGCCAGCTGGAGAGAGATCTTCTGCTTCACATGCCGTCCTCACCAGTCCCTGTCCTTCCTTCACCTCTCATTCACACACACACAAACACACACACACACACACTGTAACTGTATGGTATATATACAGAGAGAAGAGAGAAGGTGCATCAGTGGAGGAAATGCAAAATAGCTAAGAAGCATAACTAATCTAGAAGAGAAGGGCGTCATCATATCGACTCACGACATTAGGCTACAGCCACTACAAATACCGTACTGTACATTCTAACTAGCTAGTACATTAAATCAGCTAACATCAGTGTTTATGTTACGTTGTGTTAACAACTGAATGCTTTCGGCTCAGATGTTGAATCATCGTTGACGTTTTCTTCTTTTCTGAGTTTGAATGAATTATTCAAATTATTCGAGTGGAACCTAATCGTTTCAGCCCTAATGGCAACTTAACATGAATTCTTATCACCTGTGTATTATAATAACTCAGAAACTCACTTATTTTAATATTAAATCAAAAGTAGTTTACTTAAAGAATTGTAAATATTTTGTAAATCTGTTATAACTGTACAAATGTTGCAATTGGGGATGTAAGGATGCACCGTGAATCAACTAAATATCGATACACCCGTGTAAAGATTACAACCAGTTGAGATAAAAAATTACTTGAGGTGCGTTTGTAAATTCAATCTGACACTCTGAAAATAGAATAATGCATGGTTAAAAAGTCTCAGATTGTGCTAGTGTAACGGATGCCAGCTAGCTTAGCTGTGCGTGTGGAACGTTGATAAACCTCACTCCCCGACGCCTCAAGAGTGCTGCTGGCATGAAAGCTAGTAGCCTGGGCTTTTAGCTCGACTGTCAGCACGCTCAACTCCTGATCTGAGTTGCTGCTGTTTCGCGGATTCGAATCCAGGCGTGCTGGGCTGAACTGCGCAGGTTCAGCACAACGCAGGTTACACGGACAGGACTCAATTCCCATTTTGCGCCCATAGACATAAACTAGATGAGAAATGACTATATATTTGCAGCTTGTTCAGCTGAAAAAAATAAATAAAAATTACATCCCACATCCCATTCAAATAATACCCTTTAGTATTAAAAAAAAGTATGGCTCACTCGCCTATTGCTAATTCCAAAAAAAAAAATGAATTAAAATATCCTAGTTAACCTATTAACTCAGACACTTACAATCCTTATTAGGAATCTACATGTAAACATTTGGCCTACACCTGGTATTTAGCATTTAGCACACTTTAACCCTTTAAACTCCTTAGCATGGCATAAATGACATTTGTGGGCCCACGCATTCACATACACACACAGCCCAGTCCCAGCTGGCAAATGAACTAAAACTCAACGTTGCAGGCCTGGTACGATGCTCGGGTGTGGCATAGCCCAAAACAAATGATTGCTTCACTTACTATGAGAAAAGGAATATAAAAGTCTCTGGGCCAGATGTACTAACGCTTTTGCGCCCACTTCAGGCGTATTTGTTTCGCAATGTGCGTGTAAAATCATTGCAAGGTATGTACAAACAGGCCGCAATGATGTAAAAGCGCAAACTGCCTGTCGCGGGAGCTGAAAGTGGCAGATTGCGTTTGTCATGTCATGCATATGCATTCATGAGAGGATCCAGGGAGTTTAGCGTAAAAAGATGGGAGGGGAAGAGTAAAGAGCGCCTAATTATGTATTCAGCGGTATGTACAAAGACTGCTCTTGAAAGCGCAAGTCTATTCTGCGCCTAAATACTTCCGCCTTGTAAAAGCAGGTGTTAATCCAAATTGCAGTTCAATGCGTCAATAAGAGAACCTTTCAAAGACAACAGAATCGCTATTTAGAGCACCAGTTTTTGTGGTGAAAGTATTTGTACTACCAAAAGCAACCTTAACTTTCGTTGGCCTTTCGAATGTCTTACTTTCACTTTCACGTCATTCACTTAAACTTTCCTACTTGCTAGATTTGACCAATCTTCCATAGCCTACCTGCACAAGTAGTTTGAGTAGAACTACTGATCTTCATTATCTCCCTGCTTGTTTACATCTTATCATGTATGGTATTATTTCATGATTGCTAAACGTTTGATTCTTTTTAATGTTGTCATCAGTTAATTTCATTCAACTGCGCTTGTATGTAGGCGCTGCCATTCAGTTGTGGACGTTCGTAAATTGCGTTTATGGGCGGAGTAAGGCAAGGTTTGAACGATTGATAAATACGACGGAAACTTGGGTCTGACAGCGTTCGCAATCTGCGGTGTGTCCATGACGCTGATAACGCTACGTTCGTAAATGTACGTACATCTGGCCCTCTGTACCTTAATCCAATCTTGCCTCAGTCTTGTCGTGGGTGGTTTACCGCACCGACTATGGCTGTAGTCTTTGTAGGCTATGGGCGTTAGCATTCACTACTTGTGAAAAGCCTGCGCAGTCTGAATTCTCCACGGTTCGCGAACTCGACCCAGTTCACACACCAGTGGCAGTAAAGTTATCTCGTTTTGTATTATGCAGTTCAACTATCTTGCAGACTTAACATTACAAATAAAATGTTTGTCAATAAAATGTTTGCTCCATTACTTCTTCCTCTCGCTAGCTCTTTCGCACGGTTTGCGACTGTCACCTAATCAATTATTTAGGCCTAGTACACAGAAATATTGAAATAAAATATCCAAATTCTTAGGCTATTTTTAGAATAGGCTACTCATTACACTTTTTTTAAAGATAACATTTCAGTCTAAATGTCAAATTTATTAACTTTATCTTATCTTAGTTTTTTAACACTAAATTATCTTTGTTGGTTGATTACAAAAATATTTTGTTTGATTTTTGTAAGTACTCTGTAAGTTTGAATCAGTTGCTTTGCATGGTTATTTTCAGTTCATATGGTGTTGTTGCTAAAGCTAGGCCTAACAACAACATATAAAGCTTACGTTACGTTTCCGTCTGCATCAGGCTAACATTACTTACGTTGCTCACCTACTGTAATTACATTTATACATAGTTATTCTACTGATCTTTATACTATTCATCCTGCACATAGACTTATTCTTACTACTCTTATAATGTTGTTTCTGCACTACAATGACACTGTTTCCACACTGCACATAGCTGTATGTTATGTACATATCTGTTATATATTTGTCATATTGAATATCCATATTTATTCTGTTTTACTATATTCTGTTAATACACTGCATATATATTATTATTTCTACTATTATAATGTTACTGCTACATCTACATACATTATTCTACTTATTGTATGAGATAACTGCTAATACACTGCACATATTTATATTTAATTCATATTACTCTAAACCACCTTCTGTAAATCAACTGTATACTACTGTCTACATTGCACTATATTTCTTGACCTGTCTCTGTATATTTCATCACCTTTCTATACTTTGCATCACATTGCATGCATACTGTAGCTACATGAATCACAGCTAAGATCCTTGGTTGCTATGAAGGCCAGTCGTTCTAAATGGATGGTTGCTATGGCCAAAGGCCAGTTATCTTTGCCGTTGTCAAGCGGGCATATCCTAACTTTATCTTATTTTAAACATCTCTGTTTTACTTAGCCTACTTCCATACAGTGAGTCCCATTAAGAAGTGGCCACTTCATTCGCGCTTACCGTGATTCACGCAGCAACATTACTTTTAGGGCTAAAATGCTTCCTGAATTACTCTTAGAAAAAAAAATAGGAGTCCTAAAGTTACGAGTGACGAAGTTACGATTACAAGCATCTCATATCAAATGACCATGGCATTATGCTAAGCAACATAAATCCCATAACGTTACAGCAACATCTCCTCCCTATGACATAGCTAGCTAGCTTCTAGCCACACAAGAAATGAATGATGTTAAATCTCCGCTTAGCATTCTAATAACAGAAGGGGCACCTTTACGTGGACCACTACAACATGACTCATTATGTCTGTAACTCTATAAAACACTTACTTTCATAAAGGACGCACACCATCCAGCACATACGCATGGAAACCGATATTTTAGGTTCTTGGCCACGAACTCAAAACGTGTCTCTCTGAAGCTCTGTTCTAGAATCTTTGCTCTGAAGTCTGTTCCCGTTGCTGGGCAACATCAAAGAAACGAAATGAGAGTCTTTTCAAGGTATTAAAAGTGTACGTGTGATTACGAATGGATGTGTGTGGTTTGCAATTAGAATAAACAAGAAATAACATTTCCAATAATTTCCCATGATAAATTACATATTATTTGTACCTTCCTTACTTGTGAAGCTCACACGTATTTCAAGTACACTAGTGAAATGTAGGTTTACAGAAACACCTATTCATATTAATACGTAGCCTATGGAGTGCTGCCGACCACTGTTCATTACGGCCCAGAATGCCTTGCATGTCTTTACAACAAAACAACACAGTAAAACCTAAATGCCCGTAAAACATATGCATTTGCTACATTTTTAATAATACTCTCCCATCATGATATTTAACAATAATGAAATGGAATGGAAACTTTTGGAATGTTTTCTTTTTTTTTTAGCTTATGCACCCTCACATTGAAGTCCCGAGTTGAAATACAAAATTTGGTATCGATATGTGACAGTGTTCATGAGATATGGACGACTTCCTGTTTCGGAGCTTCGCCGCCGATTTCGTTTGGCTGTGACGGGCAAACGCTTTCGAAAATCAAAACTCCTTCTGGTAACTTTTGTGAGGCTTGGTCCAAGGATAATGTATGTCAAGTTTCGTGGCGTTCGGACCAAATTTGTGACCTGTGAAAATCTAGTTTCGCTTTCTGTTCAATCCAATATGGCGGACAAACGACACGCCCACCTGACGTCATCTTCGCGAGCAACTTACACTGGTACTGACCGGACGTTTTAAAGTTGGAACGGTGTCTCTGTCTCAAAGAGCCTAGGCGCTAGAGCTGACAAAAAATTAGGGAGACGGGAAAAATAAAAATTAAGAAGAAATATAACCGCAAGCGGTGATTTACAGGGTCCGAGCAAAACGAACATGAGGTAGCATAGCTTTTTAGTTTTACATATGCTTTGATTGTTTGGGCCCAATTGTTCAAAAGAAACGTGATCGGATTTCGGTTATCGGATTTCAGTTACCGGATTTCGGCTATCGGATTGGATCAAATCTTGAAAATGGGTTGTTCAAAGGGAAACAAGGGTCCTGAAATTGGATTAGATCACATAATCTATTCTTGGTTTTGATCTGGATAAAACCTTCACTTTGTGTTGTTCAAAACTTTTGAGTTGGATTGGAATAAATTTGATGCATAAAATTAGGATTACCCTGTGCTGTAACATTATAGTGTGCTAACCTCCACTACCTAATAGTATTCTAACAATACCCTATTCTAGTGTGCTAACCTCCACAACCCAACAGTATTCTAACAGTAGTATTTTAGTGCGCCAATCTCCACAACTCAATAGTATTCTAACAATACTCTATTCTACAGGACTATGCATTTGTCATGGATAAGATGAAGGGTCTGATAATGGAAGGCAGTGTTTCCCACAGAATGGAATTGTATTTGTGGTGGTAGGTGAAGGGGGGTGGGGGTGGGTTCTGTGTTGAAGTCAATAAGATGAACAGCCTATAATTATGCAGTTATACTTGCCTTGCACGACAAGTAGCTGTAACGTAGCAAGTAGCTGTAGCTGTAATGTGCCAACCTCCACAATCCAACAGTATTCTTAACAGTATTCTATTCTAGTATGCTAACCTCCACAACCCAACTGAAGGAACTGTAGGGGGCAATGTGGGTCGAGGTAGAGTGAGTGTGTGGCGAGCAGGCAGAGCCTCGGTCAGAAGGCTCAATGGTATGGAGTGATGACACGGAGATGGCAGGTTTCGGTGCAACACAAGTGAACTTTATTTGAGTTTCAATTCATCTGTTCTTTTGTTCTTTACTTGTATGTGTGCTGCATCAAAGAGGAAACAAACAGAAAATGGAATAATCAGTGAAATGGGGTAAATCAATACAGATCCCAACTCACAAACAAACCAATTGACATTTGAACAATAAACTGAAATCATATGGCTATATAAGGTACAACTAAACAATACTTGACATCCCAAGTCAACCAACATCACCTAATTATCTCTCACATGGGACTCCAACACACCAAACCAACAAACAAAGACCTTAACTTTACACATGATGGCAGAGCTACTCTACAAACTGATAAACATGACAAAAGTCATAGTGAGGGTCATTAAAGTGACGACTTACGTTAACTCAAAGACGCACACAGAGCAGGACACACTGGAGTGCTGGGTTGAGATGAACAAAAGAGTGAACTGAGGGCGAGCAAAGAATTTATCCTGGTCTGAGCCCCTGCTCCGGAGCTACAGGGTTTCCCAGCAGGTAAACTGGGTGTGGTTAGGTGGCAGAGCCAAACAATCCTGCAATTTCTCCACAGCACTTTCACCTCAAGCCCTCCTTACACTGACAGACTTTGGAAAGATTTGGAAAAGATTTTTGAAAGACTACAGTCTCAGACCCTCTCACATCTAAAGACAAGTAGTAGAGTTTTAAGTCACAGACTATGGTTTTGCAATGACTAGGGATCTTGCAGGGTCACTATTTACAAGACTGCAACACGATTCCTTTAAATTATTACCCAATGTGCAATAGATAAACAGGAACGGAAAATTATAGCCTACTAAACTCAAAGTCATATTTTCGTGTTTCTGCAGCATTGTTTCATGCGTGACATCCTTAACCGATATAGAGTTGTTCTGTCAAGTGGAAGAGCCGACTAAATATGTATAAGAAATTACAAATATTATAAGAATAACAAATAATTATAGGCTACAGCTGTGTCGGAGTCAATAAGATAAACAGCCTATAATTATACAGTTATACTTGCCCTGCACTACAAGTCCATATTGACAAGTAGCTGTAATGTTATAGTGTGCTAACCTCCAGAACCCAACAGCATTCTATTCTAGTATGCTAACCTCCACAACCCAACAGCATTCAAACACTAATGCTTCAAGTGTGATTTGAACTCTCAACCTAAGGATCACCAGTACAAGGCATTATCTCACTGAGCCACTGTCAAGCCTACAGTACATGTTGGCCAGTCACATTCACATGGTGAAAATGTGTATTGGTAAACACACAACAAGAAAAACTCCAAGCATACATTTTTACAATAAAATGAAGGGCTTTCCTAAAAGAGTACACCTGAAAACTTTTGGAAATTCTGGGGCAATTAGACATTTGTAGAGATGAACACTAATGGATGAAATATAAATATGATAGACGTAATGATGAAGGAAAAATAGTAAACAAAGAAGTTCCCCTAAATGTAATAGAGAGTCCCAGCAATCTGATTCTTGGCAACTGATGAGTGTGAATGTTGATTGGCTGATGTCATTCAGGTGCTGTTCAATGGTGTGAATCTTAAATGACCAATAGCACATGCAGGTTGAGCCTAAAGCTCTACCAGGATTCGAACTCTCAACCTAACAAACACCAGCACTAGGCATTATCCCACTGAGCCACTGACAATCCTACAGATTGGATAGTCACATTCACATGGTGCAGTGTGCAGTGCATGTACATGTGCGGTACGCTCACCCACAAACATAGATTGTGTGGCGAGTGAGTGTGTTGGCTGGTAAATGGCGGTGAGTGTAGGCCTGCACGAGGGGGGCCCACAGGGTGGAAGAGCTTCACACTGGCTGGTAAATGGCGGTGAGTGTAGGCCTGCACGAGGGGGGCCCACAGGGTGGAAGAGCTTCACACTGGCTGAGCTTCAGTTCTGCCCATCACCTGCCTCACAGGCTCAACGTGTCCCCTTTCAATGTGTCAAAATCACACAGACCTTTCACAAATGTCAGAGGTACAGCTCATTCCCCTGCACGATTGTGTGTATGTGTGTGCATGTGTGTGTGTGTGTGCTTGCTGAGTTGATGTAATGTGTTGTAGTGCTCCAGGGAAAGAAATGTGGTTTTGAGCAATTTATGATGTCTGATGTGAGCATGAGTCAGGAGTAATTATGACTTTTCCTCTCTCTCTCTCTCTCTTGCTATCTCCTCTCATTTTCTCTGTCTTTCTCTCACTATCTCTCCTTATTTCTATCTCTCTCTCTCTCTCTCCCTTGCACTCTCTCCCTAATGTTATTTTGGTAGCACTGACAGGAATGGCAGGCTAGATGCCTCCTACCTAAAAGAGTCTGGCACCTCCCTGCCCCTTGCCCTCTCATCAGCACTCATTGTCTGTCAGCCCTCATCTTTTTTTCTTCCCCTGTGCAGCTTGCTGCGGCTATGATTGGATGCCTGGTGCTTTGCTGGCCAGAGAGAACTGTATCTCTGCTGCTCCTCACAGGCCACAGGGTGAAACTGCAGCAAAGGTGGCTTTGCCCATCCTCTCCTAAACAGCCTGTCAGATACGATGAATTGTGTGGTCATACACACAAATCCTGTCCCTCCCCTACACACACACTTTCATATTAAGATGGCCTCTGACTCGATTGTGAGATACAATTTCACAGCATAAGTTAACACACGACAGAAAATATTATAGCATTGTGAGTCTAAACATAGCATGTTTAGACAGCTACTGTTGTGGTATGCCCTTTCTTACAAACACACACACAGAAAGTAAGCATATGTGCATATCAGTATTGTAAACATATAATTATCTTGAATGAACAGACTTTGCTGCTGCTGTATACAATGTGTACAGCGTTACATAGACATATTTTCAACTTTGTGAGATGGATGTTTTTAGGACCCTATGTTCTTATAACAGAGGAACAAAGTCTGATCCCAAATGAATTGTTAATATTTCTTCTCATCCTCATCTTAAAATTGAAAAATGCATCTATCTGCTTAGAATACCACCCACAGATGTACAATTATACACAAAGAAGGAAAGTGTTGATTCAGCAGTGTGCCCCCTTTTTATGTTGGGAGATGCTGTATCAGTGAGAAATGCATCTTATTGCACCAGATTAGTCAGAGAGAACACTCCCCCAGTCAGGTTCTATAGCCATAATAGAATGCCGATTCTAAAGCACTTCCATGGTGGAGTCTCACACTAAAGCCATGCTTTTTGGTATGAAAATCATCATAATTGTACATATTCAAGGATGTAGCAAAAAATCTGGCAAAACAGTATCCAAGATGATTTGTACTGTAGTAAAATTAGCTTTCTTCTCTTTTTAAATGTTAAATAAGCGTGCTATATTTTTTTAGGTTTGTAGTAATGACCACACTGCTCCCTCAGCTTACATTTTCATGGTTTTGCAATTTTTTTGCTTACGCTGCTGTGCTCAAA